>NC_082716.1:100772972-100933499 GCF_030144855.1 Hypanus sabinus | reverse complement strand
AGTTGGAGAGAGGGTGGAGGCAGAGGGAGGTGAGTGAGTTGGAGAGAGGGAGGAGGCAGAGGGAGTGAGTGAGCTGGAGAGAGGGTGGAGGCGGAGGGAGAGAGGGTGGAGACAGGGAGTGAGAGAGCTGGAGTGAGGGTGGAGGCAGAGGGAGTGAGTGAGTTGGAGAGAGGAGGAGGCAGAGGGACTGAGTGAGCTGGAGAGAGGGTGGAGGCGGAGGGAGAGAGGGTGGAGACAGAGGGAGTGAGTGAGCTGGAGAGAGGGTGGAGGCAGAGGGAATGAGTGAGCTAGAGAGGGTGGAGGCAGAGGGAGTGAGTGAGTTGGAGAGAGGGTGGAGGCAGAGGGAATGAGTGAGCTGGAGAGAGGGTGGAGGCAGAGGGAGTGAGTGAGCTGGAGAGAGGGTGGCAGAGTGACTGAGCTGGAGAGAGTGTGGAGGCAGAGGGATTGAGTGAGTTGGACAGAGGGTGGAGGCAGAGGGAGTGAGGGAGAGAGGGTGGAGGCAGAGGGAGTGAGTGAGCTGGAGTGAGGGTGGAGGCAGAGGGAGTGAGTGAGCTGGAGAGTGGAGGCAGAGGGAGTGAGTGAGCTGGAGAGAGGGTGGAGGCAGAGGGAGTGAGTGAGCTGGAGAGAGGGTGGCAGAGTGACTGAGCTGGAGAGAGTGTGGAGGCAGAGGGAGTGAGTGAGTTGGACAGAGGGTGGAGGCAGAGGGAATGAGTGAGCTGGAGTGAGGGTGGAGGCAGAGGGAGAGAGGGTGGAGACAGAGGGAGTGAGTGAGCTGGAGAGAGGGTGGAGGCAGAGGGAATGAGTGAGCTGGAGAGAGGGTGGAGGCGGAGGGAGAGAGGGTGGAGACAGGGAGTGAGTGAGCTTGAGTGAGGGTGGAGGCAGAGGGAGTGAGTGAGTTGGAGAGATGGAGGAGGCAGAGGGTCTGAGTGAGCTGGAGAGAGGGTGGAGGCGGAGGGAGAGAGGGGTGGAGACAGAGGGAGTGTGTGAGCTGGAGAGAGGGTGGAGGCAGAGGGAATGAGTGAGCTAGAGAGGGTGGAGGCAGAGGGAGTGAGTGAGTTGGAGAGAGGGTGGAGGCAGAGGGAGTGAGTGAGCTGGAGAGAGGGTGGAGGCAGAGGGAATGAGTGAGTTGGAGAGAGGGTGGAGGCAGAGGGAGTGAGTGAGTTGGAGAGAGGGAGGAGGCAGAGGGAGTGAGTGAGCTGGAGAGAGGGTGGAGGCGGAGGGAGAGAGGGTGGAGACAGGGGAGTGAGAGAGCTGGAGTGAGGGTGGAGGCAGAGGGAGTGAGTGAGTTGGAGAGAGGGTGGAGGCAGAGGGAATGAGTGAGCTGGAGAGAGGGTGGAGGCAGAGGGAGTGAGTGAGCTGGAGAGAGGGTGGCAGAGTGACTGAGCTGGAGAGAGTGTGGAGGCAGAGGGATTGAGTGAGTTGGACAGAGGGTGGAGGCAGAGGGAGTGAGGGAGAGAGGGTGGAGGCAGAGGGAGTGAGTGAGCTGGAGTGAGGGTGGAGCAGAGGGAGTGAGTGAGCTGGAGAGTGGAGGCAGAGGGAGTGAGTGAGCTGGAGAGAGGGTGGAGGCAGAGGGAGTGAGTGAGCTGGAGAGAGGGTGGAGGCAGAGGAAATGAGTGAGTTGGAGAGAGGGTGGAGGCAGAGGGAGTGAGTGAGTTGGAGAGAGGGAGGAGGCAGAGGGAGTGAGTGAGATGGAGAGAGGGTGGAGGCGGAGGGAGAGAGGGTGGAGACAGGGAGTGAGTGAGCTGGAGTGAGGGTGGAGGCAGAGGGAGTGAGTGAGTTGGAGAGAGGGAGGAGGCAAAAGAGGGACTGAGTGAGCTGGAGAGAGGGTGGAGGCAGAGGGAGAGAGGGTGGAGACAGAGGGAGGTGAGTGAGCTGGAGAGAGGGTGGAGGCAGAGGGAATGAGTGAGCTAGAGAGGGTGGAGGCAGAGGGAGTGAGTGAGTTGGAGAGAGGGAGGAGGCAGAGGGAATGAGTGAGCTGGAGAGAGGGTGGAGGCAGAGGGAGTGAGTGAGTTGGAGATAGGGAGGAGGCAGAGGGAGTGAGTGAGCTGGAGTGAGGGTGCAGGCAGAGGGAATGAGTGAGTTGGAGAGAGTGTGGAGGCAGAGGGTGTGAGTGAGTTGGAGAGAGGGTGGAGGCGGAGGGAGAGAGGGTGGAGGCGGAGGGAGAGAGGGTGGAGACAGGGAGTGAGTGAGCTGGAGTGAGGGTGGAGGCAGAGGGAGTGAGTGAGCTGGAGAGAGGGTGGAGGCAGAGGGAATGAGTGAGTTGGAGAGAGGGTGGAGGCAGAGGGAGTGAGTGAGTTGGAGAGAGGGAGGAGGCAGAGGGAGTGAGTGAGCTGGAGAGAGGGTGGAGGCGGAGGGAGAGAGGGTGGAGACAGGGAGTGAGAGAGCTGGAGTGAGGGTGGAGGCAGAGGGAGTGAGTGAGTTGGAGAGAGGGAGGAGGCAGAGGGACTGAGTGAGCTGGAGAGAGGGTGGAGGCGGAGGGAGAGAGGGTGGAGACAGTGGGAGTGAGTGAGCTGGAGAGAGGGTGGAGGCAGAGGGAATGAGTGAGCTAGAGAGGTGGAGGCAGAGGGAGTGAATGAGTTGGAGAGAGGGTGGAGGCAGAGGGAATGAGTGAGCTGGAGAGAGGGTGGAGGCAGAGGGAGTGAGTGAGCTGGAGAGAGGGTGGCAGAGTGACTGAGCTGGAGAGAGTGTGGAGGCAGAGGGAGTGAGTGAGTTGGACAGAGGGTGGAGGCAGAGGGAATGAGTGAGCTGGAGTGAGGGTGGAGGCAGAGGGAGAGAGGGTGGAGACAGAGGGAGTGAGTGAGCTGGAGAGAGGGTGGAGGCAGAGGGGAATGAGTGAGCTAGAGAGGGTGGAGGCAGAGGGTGTGAGTGAGTTGGAGAGAGGGTGGAGGCAGAGGGAATGAGTGAGCTGGAGTGAGGGTGGAGGCAGAGGGAATGAGTGAGCTGGAGAGAGGGTGGAGGCAGAGGGAGTGAGTGAGCTGGAGAGAGGGTGGAGGCAGAGGGAATGAGTGAGTTGGAGTGAGGGTGGAGGCAGAGGGAGTGAGTGAGCTGGAGAGAGGGTGGAGGCAGAGGGAATGAGTGAGTTGGAGAGAGGGTGGAGGCAGAGGGAGTGAGTGAGTTGGAGAGAGGGAGGAGGCAGAGGGAGTGAGTGAGCTGGAGAGAGGGTGGAGGCGGAGGGAGAGAGGGTGGAGACAGGGAGTGAGAGAGCTGGAGTGAGGGTGGAGGCAGAGGGAGTGAGTGAGTTGGAGAGAGGGAGGAGGCAGAGGGACTGAGTGAGCTGGAGAGAGGGTGGAGGCGGAGGGAGAGAGGGTGGAGACAGTGGGAGTGAGTGAGCTGGAGAGAGGGTGGAGGCAGAGGGAATGAGTGAGCTAGAGAGGGGTGGAGGCAGAGGGAGTGAATGAGTTGGAGAGAGGGTGGAGGCAGAGGGAATGAGTGAGCTGGAGAGAGGGTGGAGGCAGAGGGAGTGAGTGAGCTGGAGAGAGGGTGGCAGAGTGACTGAGCTGGAGAGAGTGTGGAGGCAGAGGGAGTGAGTGAGTTGGACAGAGGGTGGAGGCAGAGGGAATGAGTGAGCTGGAGTGAGGGTGGAGGCAGAGGGAGAGAGGGTGGAGACAGAGGGAGTGAGTGAGCTGGAGAGAGGGTGGAGGCAGAGGGAATGAGTGAGCTAGAGAGGGTGGAGGCAGAGGGTGTGAGTGAGTTGGAGAGAGGGTGGAGGCAGAGGGAATGAGTGAGCTGGAGTGAGGGTGGAGGCAGAGGGAATGAGTGAGCTGGAGAGAGGGTGGAGGCAGAGGGAGTGAGTGAGCTGGAGAGAGGGTGGAGGCAGAGGGAATGAGTGAGTTGGAGAGAGGGTGGAGGCAGAGGGAGTGAGTGAGTTGGAGAGAGGGAGGAGGCAGAGGGAGTGAGTGAGCTGGAGAGAGGGTGGAGGCGGAGGGAGAGAGGGTGGAGACAGGGAGTGAGTGAGCTGGAGTGAGGGTGGAGGCAGAGGGAGTGAGTGAGTTGGAGAGAGGGAGGAGGCAGAGGGACTGAGTGAGCTGGAGAGAGGGTGGAGGCAGAGGGAGAGAGGGTGGAGACAGAGGGAGTGAGTGAGCTGGAGAGAGGGTGGAGGCAGAGGGAATGAGTGAGCTAGAGAGTGTGGAGGCAGAGGGAGTGAGTGAGTTGGAGAGAGGGAGGAGGCAGAGGGAATGAGTGAGCTGGAGAGAGGGTGGAGGCAGAGGGAGTGAGTGAGTTGGAGATAGGGAGGAGGCAGAGGGAGTGAGTGAGCTGGAGTGAGGGTGCAGGCAGAGGGAATGAGTGAGTTGGAGAGAGTGTGGAGGCAGAGGGTGTGAGTGAGTTGGAGAGAGGGAGGAGGCAGTGAGTGAGCTGGAGAGAGGGTGGAGGCGGAGGGAGAGAGGGTGGAGACAGGGAGTGAGTGAGCTTGAGTGAGGGTGGAGGCAGAGGGAGTGAGTGAGTTGGAGAGAGGGAGGAGGCAGAGGGTCTGAGTGAGCTGGAGAGAGGGTGGAGGCGGAGGGAGAGAGGGTGGAGACAGAGGGAGTGTGTGAGCTGGAGAGAGGGTGGAGGCAGAGGGAATGAGTGAGCTAGAGAGGGTGGAGGCAGAGGGAGTGAGTGAGTTGGAGAGAGGGTGGAGGCAGAGGGAGTGAGTGAGCTGGAGAGAGGGTGGAGGCAGAGGGAATGAGTGAGTTGGAGAGAGGGTGGAGGCAGAGGGAGTGAGTGAGTTGGAGAGAGGGAGGAGGCAGAGGGAGTGAGTGAGCTGGAGAGAGGGTGGAGGCGGAGGGAGAGAGGGTGGAGACAGGGAGTGAGAGAGCTGGAGTGAGGGTGGAGGCAGAGGGAGTGAGTGAGTTGGAGAGAGGGAGAAGGCAGAGGGACTGAGTGAGCTGGAGAGAGGGTGGAGGCGGAGGGAGAGAGGGTGGAGACAGAGGGAGTGAGTGAGCTGGAGAGAGGGTGGAGGCAGAGGGAATGAGTGAGCTAGAGAGGGTGGAGGCAGAGGGAGTGAGTGAGTTGGAGAGAGGGTGGAGGCAGAGGGAATGAGTGAGCTGGAGAGAGGGTGGAGGCAGAGGGAGTGAGTGAGCTGGAGAGAGGGTGGCAGAGTGACTGAGCTGGAGAGAGTGTGGAGGCAGAGGGATTGAGTGAGTTGGACAGAGGGTGGAGGCAGAGGGAGTGAGGGAGAGAGGGTGGAGGCAGAGGGAGTGAGTGAGCTGGAGTGAGGGTGGAGGCAGAGGGAGTGAGTGAGCTGGAGAGTGGAGGCAGAGGGAGTGAGTGAGCTGGAGTGAGGGTGGAGGCAGAGGGAGTGAGTGAGCTGGAGAGAGGGTGGAGGCAGAGGGAGTGAGTGAGTTGGAGAGAGGGTGGCAGAGTGACTGAGCTGGAGAGAGTGTGGAGGCAGAGGGGAGTGAGTGAGTTGGAGAGAGGGAGGAGGCAGAGGGAATGAGTGAGCTGGAGAGAGGGTGGAGGCAGAAGGAATGAGTGAGCTGGAGAGAGGGGTGGAGGCAGAGGGAATGAGTGAGCTGGAGAGAGGGAGGAGGCAGAGGGACTGTGAGCTGGAGAGAGGGTGGAGGCGGAGGGAGAGAGGGTGGAGACAGAGGGAGTGAGTGAGCTGGAGAGAGGGTGGAGGCAGAGGGAATGAGTGAGCTAGAGAGGGTGGAGGCAGAGTGAGTGAGTGAGTTGGAGAGAGGGTAGAGGCAGACGGAGTGAGTGAGCTGGAGAGAGGGTGGCAGAGTGACTGAGCTGGAGAGAGTGTGGAGGCAGAGGGAGTGAGTGAGTTGGAGATAGGGTGGAGGCAGAGGGAATGAGTGAGCTGGAGTGAGGGTGGAGGCAGAGGGAATGAGTGAGCTGGAGAGAGGGTGGAGGCAGAGGGAGTGAGTGAGCTGGAGAGAGGGGTGGAGGCAGAAGGAATGAGTGAGCTGGAGAGAGGGTGGAGGCAGAGGGAATGAGTGAGCTGGAGAGAGGGAGGAGGCAGAGGGACTGTGAGCTGGAGAGAGGGTGGAGGCGGAGGGAGAGAGGGTGGAGACAGAGGGAGTGAGTGAGCTGGAGAGAGGGTGGAGGCAGAGGGAATGAGTGAGCTAGAGAGGGTGGAGGCAGAGGGAGTGAGTGAGTTGGAGAGAGGGTGGAGGCAGACGGAGTGAGTGAGCTGGAGAGAGGGTGGCAGAGTGACTGAGCTGGAGAGAATGTGGAGGCAGAGAGAGTGAGTGAGTTGGAGAGAGGGTGGAGGCAGAGGGAATGAGTGAGCTGGAGTGAGGGTGGAGGCAGAGGGAATGAGTGAGCTGGAGAGAGGGTGGAGGCAGAGGGAGTGAGTGAGCTGGAGAGAGGGTGGAGGCAGAGGGAGTGAGTGAGTTGGAGAGAGGGTGGCAGAGTGACTGAGCTGGAGAGAGTGTGGAAGCAGAGGGAGTGAGTGAGTTGGAGAGAGGGAGGAGGCAGAGGGAATGAGTGAGCTGGAGAGAGGGTGGAGGCAGAGGGAATGAGTGAGCTGGAGAGAGGGTGGAGGCAGAGGGAATGAGTGAGCTGGAGAGAGGGAGGCAAAGGGAGTGAGTTGGAGAGAGGGTGGAGGCAGAGGGAGTGAGTTGGATAGAGGGAGGAGGCAGACGGAGTGAGTGAGTTGGAGAGAGGGCGGAGACAGAGGGAGTGAGTGAGCTGGAGAGAGGGTGGAGGCAGAAGGAGTGACTGAGCTGGAGAGAGTGTGGAGGCAGAGGGAGTGAGTGAGCTGGAGTGAGGGTGGAGGCAGAGGGAGTGAGTGAGCTGGAGAGAGGGTGGAGGCAGAGGGAGTGAGTGAGTTGGAGAGAGGGTGGCAGAGTGACTGAGCTGGAGAGAGTGTGGAGGCAGAGGGATTGAGTGAGTTGGAGAGAGGGAGGCAAAGGGAGTGAGTGAGTTGGCGAGAGGGTGGAGGCAGAGGGAGTGAGTTGGAGAGAGGGTGGAGGCAGAGGGATTGAGTGAGTTGGAGAGAGGGTGGAGGCAGAGGGAGTGAGTGAGCTGGAGAGAGGGTGGAGGCAGAGGGAGTGAGTGAGCTGGAGAGAGGGAAGCAAAGGGAGTGAGTGAGTTGGACAGAGGGTGGAGGCAGAGGGAGTGAGTTGGAGAGAGGGAGGGGGCAGAGGGAGTGAGTGAGTTGGAGAGAGGGTGGAGGCAGAGGGAGTGAGTGAGTTGGAGAGAGGGTGGAGGCAGACGGAGTGAGTGAGCTGGAGAGAGGGTGGCAGAGTGACTGAGCTGGAGAGAATGTGGAGGCAGAGGGAGTGAGTGAGTTGGAGAGAGGGTGGAGGCAGAGGGAATGAGTGAACTGGAGTGAGGGTGGAGGCAGAGGGAATGAGTGAGCTGGAGAGAGGGTGGAGGCAGAGGGAGTGAGTGAGCTGGAGAGAGGGTGGAGGCAGAGGGAGTGAGTGAGTTGGAGAGAGGGTGGCAGAGTGACTGAGCTGGAGAGAGTGTGGAGGCAGAGGGAGTGAGTGAGTTGGAGAGAGGGAGGAGGCAGAGGGAATGAGTGAGCTGGAGAGAGGGTGGAGGCAGAGGGAATGAGTGAGCTGGAGAGAGGGTGGAGGCAGAGGGAATGAGTGAGCTGGAGAGAGGGAGGCAAAGGGAGTGAGTTGGAGAGAGGGTGGAGGCAGAGGGAGTGAGTTGGATAGAGGGAGGAGGCAGACGGAGTGAGTGAGTTGGAGAGAGGGCGGAGACAGAGGGAGTGAGTGAGCTGGAGAGAGGGTGGAGGCAGAAGGAGTGACTGAGCTGGAGAGAGTGTGGGAGGCAGAGGGAGTGTGGAGGCAGAGGGAAGTGAGTGAGCTGGAGAGAGGGTGGAGGCAGAGGGAGTGAGTGAGTTGGAGAGAGGGTGGCAGAGTGACTGAGCTGGAGAGAGTGTGGAGGCAGAGGGATTGAGTGAGTTGGAGAGAGGGAGGCAAAGGGAGTGAGTGAGTTGGCGAGAGGGTGGAGGCAGAGGGAGTGAGTTGGGAGAGGGTGGAGGCAGAGGATTGAGTGAGTTGGAGAGAGGGTGGAGGCAGAGGAGTGAGTGAGCTGGAGAGAGGGTGGAGGCAGAGGGAGTGAGTGAGCTGGAGAGAGGGAAGCAAAGGGAAGTGAGTGAGTTGGACAGAGGGTGGAGGCAGAGGGAGTGAGTTGGAGAGAGGGAGGGGCAGAGGGAGTGAGTGAGTTGGAGAGAGGGTGGAGGCAGAGGGTGTGAGTGAGTTGGACTGAGGGTGGAGGCAGAGGGAACTGAGTGAGCTGGAGTGAGGGTGGAGGCAGAGGGAGAGAGGGTGGAGACAGAGGGAGTGAGTGAGCTGGAGAGAGGGTGGAGGCAGAGGGAATGAGTGAGCTTGAGAGGGTGGAGGCAGAGGGAGTGAGTGAGTTGGAGAGAGGGTGGAGGCAGACGAAGTGAGTGAGCTGGAGAGGGGGTGGAGGCAGAGGGAATGAGTGAGTTGGAGAGAGGGTGGAGGCAGAGGGAGTGAGTGAGTTGGAGAGAGGGTGGAGGCAGAGGGAATGAGTGAGCTGGAGAGAGGGTGGACGCAGAGGGAGTGAGTGAGCTGGAGAGAGGGTGGAGGCAGAGGAAATGAGTGAGTTGGCGAAGAGGGTGGAGGCAGAGGGAGTGAGTGAGATGGAGAGAGGGGTGGAGGCGGAAGAGGAGAGAAAGACTAAAGAGAGGGTGGAGACAGGGAGTGAGTGAGCTGGAGTGAGGGTGGAGGCAGAGGGAGTGAGTGAGTTGGAGAGAGGGAGGAGGCAGAGGGACTGAGTGAGCTGGAGAGAGGGTGGAGGCAGAGGGAGAGAGGGTGGAGACAGAGGGAAGTGAGTGAGCTGGAGAGAGGGTGGAGGCAGAGGGAATGAGTGAGCTAGAGAGGGTGGCAGGCAGAGGGAGTGAGTGAGTTGGAGAGAGGGAGGAGGCAGAGGGAATGACGTGAGCTGGAGAGAGGGTGGAGGCAGAGGGAGTGAGTGAGTTGGAGATAGGGAGGAGGCAGAGGGAGTGAGTGAGCTGGAGTGAGGGTGCAGGCAGAGGGAATGAGTGAGTTGGAGAGAGTGTGGAGGCAGAGGGTGTGAGTGAGTTGGAGAGAGGGAGGAGGCAGAGGGAGTGAGTGAGCTGGAGAGAGGGTGGAGGCGGAGGGAGAGAGGGTGGAGGCGGAGGGAGAGAGGGTGGAGACAGGGAGTGAGTGAGCTGGAGTGAGGGTGGAGGCAGAGGGAGTGAGTGAGTTGGAGAGAGTGAGGAGGCAGAGGGTCTGAGTGAGCTGGAGAGAGGGTGGAGGCGGAGGGAGAGAGGGTGGAGACAGAGGGAGTGTGTGAGCTGGAGAGAGGGTGGAGGCAGAGGGAATGAGTGAGCTAGAGAGGGTGGAGGCAGAGGGAGTGAGTGAGTTGGAGAGAGGGTGGAGGCCGACGGAGTGAGTGAGCTGGAGAGAGGGTGGAGGCAGAGGGAATGAGTGAGCTGGAGAGAGGGTGGAGGCAGAGGGAGTGTGTGAGCTGGAGAGAGGGTGGAGGCAGAGGGAATGAGTGAGTTGGAGAGAGGGTGGAGGCAGAGGGAGTGAGTGAGTTGGAGAGAGGGAGGAGGCAGAGGGAGTGAGTGAGCTGGAGAGAGGGTGGAGGCGGAGGGAGAGAGGGTGGAGACAGAGAGTGAGAGAGCTGGAGTGAGGGTGGAGGCAGAGGGAGTGAGTGAGTTGGAGAGAGGGAGGAGGCAGAGGGACTGAGTGAGCTGGAGAGAGGGTGGAGGCGGAGGGAGAGAGGGTGGAGACAGAGGGAGTGAGTGAGCTGGAGAGAGGGTGGAGGCAGAGGGAATGAGTGAGCTAGAGAGGGTGGAGGCAGAGGGAGTGAGTGAGTTGGAGAGAGGGTGGAGGCAGAGGGAATGAGTGAGCTGGAGAGAGGGTGGAGGCAGAGGGAGTGAGTGAGCTGGAGAGAGGGTGGCAGAGTGACTGAGCTGGAGAGAGTGTGGAGGCAGAGGGAGTGAGTGAGTTGGACAGAGGGTGGAGGCAGAGGGAGTGAGGGAGAGAGGGTGGAGTCAGAGGGACTGAGTGAGCTGGAGTGAGGGTGGAGGCAGAGGGAGTGAGTGAGCTGGAGAGTGGAGGCAGAGGGAGTGAGTGAGCTGGAGTGAGGGTGGAGGCAGAGGGAGTGAGTGAGCTGGAGAGAGGGTGGAGGCAGAGGGAGTGAGTGAGTTGGAGAGAGGGTGGCAGAGTGACTGAGCTGGAGAGAGTGTGGAGGCAGAGGGAGTGAGTGAGTTGGAGAGAGGGAGGAGGCAGAGGGAATGAGTGAGCTGGAGAGAGGGTGGAGGCAGAAGGAATGAGTGAGCTGGAGAGAGGGTGGAGGCAGAGGGAATGAGTGAGCTAGAGAGGGTGGAGGCAGAGTGAGTGAGTGAGTTGGAGAGAGGGTAGAGGCAGACGGAGTGAGTGAGCTGGAGAGAGGGTGGCAGAGTGACTGAGCTGGAGAGAGTGTGGAGGCAGAGGGAGTGAGTGAGTTGGAGAGAGGGTGGAGGCAGAGGGAATGAGTGAGCTGGAGAGAGGGTGGAGGCAGAGGGAATGAGTGAGCTGGAGAGAGGGAGGCAAAGGGAGTGAGTTGGAGAGAGGGTGGAGGCAGAGGGAGTGAGTTGGAGAGAGGGTGGAGGCCGAGGGAGTGAGTGAGCAGGAGTGAGGGTGGAGGCAGTGTGAGTGAGTGAGCTGGAGAGGGTGGAGGCAGAGGGACAGTTAGCTGGAGTGTGAAGGCTGAGGAAGTGAGTGAGCTGGAGAGAGGGAGGAGGCAGAGGGACTGAGTGAGCTGGAGAGAGGGTGGAGGCGGAGGGAGAGAGGGTGGAGACAGAGGGAGTGAGTGAGCTGGAGTGAGGGTGGAGGCAGAGGGAGTGAGTGAGCTGGAGAGAGGGTGGAGGCAGAGGGACTGAGTGAGCTGGAGAGAGGGTGGAGGCAGAGGGAGTGAGTGAGCTGGAGAGAGGGTGGCAGAGTGACTGAGCTGGAGAGTGTGGAGGCAGAGGGAGTGAGTGAGTTGGACAGAGGGTGGAGACAGAGGGAATGAGTGAGCTGTAGAGAGGGTGGAGGCAGAGGGTGTGAGTGAGTTGGAGAGAGGGTGGAGGCAGAGGGAATGAGTGAGCTGGAGTGAGGGTGGAGGCAGAGGGAATGAGTGAGCTGGAGAGAGGGTGGAGGCAGAGGGAGTGAGTGAGCTGGAGAGAGGGTGGAGGCAGAGGGAATGAGTGAGTTGGAGAGAGGGTGGAGGCAGAGGGAGTGAGTGAGTTGGAGAGAGGGAGGAGGCAGAGGGTGTGAGTGAGCTGGAGAGAGGGTGGAGGCGGAGGGAGAGAGGGTGGAGACAGGGAGTGAGTGAGCTGGAGTGAGGGTGGAGGCAGAGGGAGTGAGTGAGTTGGAGAGAGGGAGGAGGCAGAGGGACTGAGTGAGCTGGAGAGAGGGTGGAGGCAGAGGGAGAGAGGGTGGAGACAGAGGGAGTGAGTGAGCTGGAGAGAGGGTGGAGGCAGAGGGAATGAGTGAGCTAGAGAGGGTGGAGGCAGAGGGAGTGAGTGAGTTGGAGAGAGGGTGGCAGAGTGACTGAGCTGGAGAGAGTGTGGAGGCAGAGGGATTGAGTGAGTTGGAGAGAGGGAGGCAAAGGGAGTGAGTGAGTTGGCGAGAGGGTGGAGGCAGAGGGAGTGAGTTGGAGAGAGGGAGGAGGCAGAGGGATTGAGTAAGTTGGAGAGAGGGTGGAGGCAGAGGGAGTGAGTGAGCTGGAGAGAGGGTGGAGGCAGAGGGAATGAGTGAGCTGGAGAGAGGGTGGAGGCAGAGGGAATGAGTGAGCTGGAGAGAGGGAGGCAAAGGGAGTGAGTTGGAGAGAGGGTGGAGGCAGTGGGAGTGAGTGAGCTGGAGAGGGTGGAGGCAGAGGGACAGTGAGCTGGAGTGTGAAGGCTGAGGAAGTGAGTGAGCTGGAGAGAGGGAGGAGGCAGAGGGACTGAGTGAGCTGGAGAGAGGGTGGAGGCGGAGGGAGAGAGGGTGGAGACAGAGGGAGTGAGTGAGCTGGAGTGAGGGTGGAGGCAGAGGGAGTGAGTGAGCTGGAGAGAGGGTGGAGGCAGAGGGAATGAGTGAGCTGGAGAGAGGGTGGAGGCAGAGGGAGTGAGTGAGCTGGAGAGAGGGTGGCAGAGTGACTGAGCTGGAGAGTGTGGAGGCAGAGGGAGTGAGTGAGTTGGACAGAGGGTGGAGACAGAGGGAATGAGTGAGCTGGAGAGAGGGTGGAGGCAGAGGGTGTGAGTGAACTGGAGAGAGGGTGGAGGCAGAGGGAATGAGTGAGTTGGAGAGAGGGTGGAGGCAGAGGGAGTGAGTGAGTTGGAGAGAGGGAGGAGGCAGAGGGAGTGAGTGAGCTGGAGAGAGGGTGGAGGCGGAGGGAGAGAGGGTGGAGACAGGGAGTGAGTGAGCTTGAGTGAGGGTGGAGGCAGAGGGAGTGAGTGAGTTGGAGAGAGGGAGGAGGCAGAGGGACTGAGTGAGCTGGAGAGAGGGTGGAGGCAGAGGGAGAGAGGGTGGAGACAGAGGGAGTGAGTGAGCTGGAGAGAGGGTGGAGGCAGTGGGAATGAGTGAGCTAGAGAGGGTGGAGGCAGAGGGAGTGAGTGAGTTGGAGAGAGGGTGGCAGAGTGACTGAGCTGGAGAGAGTGTGGAGGCAGAGGGATTGAGTGAGTTGGAGAGTGGGAGGCAAAGGGAGTGAGTGAGTTGGCGAGAGGGTGGAGGCAGAGGGAGTGAGTTGGAGAGAGGGAGGAGACAGAGGGATTGAGTAAGTTGGAGAGAGGGTGGAGGCAGAGGGAGTGAGTGAGCTGGAGAGAGGGTGGAGGCAGAGGGAGTGAGTGAGCTGGAGAGAGGGAGGCAAAGGGAGTGAGTGAGTTGGAGAGAGGGTGGAGGCAGAGGGAGTGAGTTGGAGAGAGGGAGGAGGCAGAGGGAGTGAGTGAGTTGGAGAGAGGGTGGAGGCAGAGGGAGTGAGTGAGTTGGACAGAGGGTGGAGGCAGAGGGAGTGAGTGAGTTGGAGAGAGGGTGGAGGCAGAGGGAATGAGTGAGCTGGAGTGAGGGTGGAGGCAGAGGGAATGAGTGAGCTGGAGAGAGGGTGGAGGCAGTGAGTGAGCTGGAGTGAGGGTGGAGGCAGAGGGAGTGAGTGAGTTGGAGAGAGGGTGGCAGAGTGACTGAGCTGGAGAGAGTGTGGAGGCAGAGGGAGTGAGTGAGTTGGAGAGAGGGAGGAGGCAGAGGGAATGAGTAAGCTGGAGAGAGGGTGGAGGCAGAAGGAATGAGTGAGCTGGAGAGAGGGTGGAGGCAGAGGGAATGAGTGAGCTGGAGAGAGGGAGGAGGCAGAGGTACTGAGTGAGCTGGAGAGAGGGTGGAGGCGGAGGGAGAGAGGGTGGAGACAGAGGGAGTGAGTGAGTTGGACAGAGGGTGGAGGCAGAGGGAATGAGTGAGCTGGAGTGAGGGTGGAGGCAGAGGGAATGAGTGAGCTGGAAGGGTGGAGGCAGAGGGAGTGAGTGAGCTGGAGAGTGGAGGCAGAGGGAGTGAGTGAGCTGGAGTGAGGGTGGAGGCAGAGGGAGTGAGTGAGCTGGAGAGAGGGTGGAGGCAGAGGGAGTGAGTGAGTTGGAGAGAGGGAGGAGTCAGAGGGAATGAGTGAGCTGGAGAGAGGGTGGCAGAGTGACTGAGCTGGAGAGAGTGTGGAGGCAGAGGGAGTGAGTGAGTTGGAGAGAGGGAGGAGGCAGAGGGAATGAGTGAGCTGGAGAGAGGGTGGAGGCAGAGGGAATGAGTGAGCTGGAGAGAGGGTGGAGGCAGAGGGAATGAGTGAGCTGGAGAGAGGGAGGCAAAGGGAGTGAGTTGGAGAGAGGGTGGAGGCAGAGGGAGTGAGTTTGAGAGAGGGAGGAGGCAGAGGGAGTGAGTGAGTTGGAGAGAGGGTGGCAGAGTGACTGAGCTGGAGAGAGTGTGGAGGCAGAGGGAGTGAGTGAGTTGGAGAGAGGGAGGAGGCAGAGGGAATGAGTGAGCTGGAGAGAGGGTGGAGGCAGAGGGAATGAGTGAGCTGGAGAGAGGGTGGAGGCAGAGGGAATGAGTGAGCTGGAGAGAGGGAGGCAAAGGGAGTGAGTTGGAGAGAGGGTGGAGGCAGAGGGAGTGAGTTGGAGAGAGGAAGAAGGCAGAGGGAGTGAGTGAGTTGGAGAGAGGGTGGAGGCAGAGGGAGTGAGTGAGCAGGAGTGAGGGTGGAGGCAGTGGGAGTGAGTGAGCTGGAAAGGGTGGAGGCAGAGGGAATGAGTGAGCTGGAG
This sequence comes from Hypanus sabinus, assembly GCF_030144855.1. NCBI lineage: Eukaryota > Metazoa > Chordata > Chondrichthyes > Myliobatiformes > Dasyatidae > Hypanus > Hypanus sabinus. The sequence continues at coordinate 100,919,338 of NC_082716.1, read as the reverse complement.
AGAGGGAGGAGGCAGAGGTACTGAGTGAGCTGGAGAGAGGGTGGAGGCGGAGGGAGAGAGGGTGGAGACAGAGGGAGTGAGTGAGCTGGAGAGAGGGTGGAGGCAGAGGGAATGAGTGAGCTGGAGAGAGGGTGGAGGCAGAGGGAATGAGTGAGCTGGAGAGAGGGAGGCAAAGGGAGTGAGTTGGAGAGAGGGTGGAGGCAGAGGGAGTGAGTTTGAGAGAGGGAGGAGGCAGAGGGAGTGAGTGAGTTGGAGAGTGGGTGGCAGAGTGACTGAGCTGGAGAGAGTGTGGAGGCAGAGGGAGTGAGTGAGTTGGAGAGAGGGAGGAGGCAGAGGGAATGAGTGAGCTGGAGAGAGGGTGGAGGCAGAGGGAATGAGTGAGCTGGAGAGAGGGTGGAGGCAGAGGGAATGAGTGAGCTGGAGAGAGGGAGGCAAAGGGAGTGAGTTGGAGAGAGGGTGGAGGCAGAGGGAGTGAGTTGGATAGAGGGAGGAGGCAGAGGGAGTGAGTGAGCTGGAGAGAGGGTGGAGGCAGAGGGAATGAGTGAGCTGGAGAGAGGGTGGAGGCAGAGGGAATGAGTGAGCTGGAGAGAGGGAGGCAAAGGGAGTGAGTTGGAGAGAGGGTGGAGGCAGAGGGAGTGAGTTTGAGAGAGGGAGGAGGCAGAGGGAGTGAGTGAGTTGGAGAGAGGGTGGCAGAGTGACTGAGCTGGAGAGAGTGTGGAGGCAGAGGGAGTGAGTGAGTTGGAGAGAGGGAGGAGCCAGAGGGAATGAGTGAGCTGGAGAGAGGGTGGAGGCAGAGGGAATGAGTGAGCTGGAGAGAGGGAGGCAAAGGGAGTGAGTTGGAGAGAGGGTGGAGGCAGTGAGTTGGAGAGAGGGAGGAGGCAGAGGGAGTGAGTGAGTTGGAGAGAGGGAGGAGGCAGAGGGAATGAGTGAGCTGGAGAGAGGGTGGAGGCAGAAGGAATGAGTGAGCTGGAGAGAGGGTGGAGGCAGAGGGAATGAGTGAGCTGGAGAGAGGGAGGAGGCAGAGGTACTGAGTGAGCTGGAGAGAGGGTGGAGGCGGAGGGAGAGAGTGTGGAGACAGAGGGAGTGAGTGAGCTGGAGAGAGGGTGGAGGCAGAGGGAATGAGTGAGCTAGAGAGGGTGGAGGCAGAGGGAGTGAGTGAGTTGTAGAGAGGGTGGAGGCAGACGGAGTGAGTGAGCTGGAGAGAGGGTGGCAGAGTGACTGAGCTGGAGAGAGTGTGGTGGCAGAGGGAGTGAGTGAGTTGGACAGAGGGTGGAGGCAGAGGGAATGAGTGAGCTGGAGTGAGGGTGGAGGCAGAGGGAATGAGTGAGCTGGAGAGAGGGTGGAGGCAGAGGGAATGAGTGAGCTGGAGAGAGGGAGGCAGAGGGAGTGAGTGAGCTGGAGAGTGGAGGCAGAGGGAGTGAGTGAGCTGGAGTGAGGGTGGAGGCAGAGGGAGTGAGTGAGCTGGAGAGAGGGTGGAGGCAGAGGGAGTGAGTGAGTTGGAGAGAGGGAGGAGGCAGAGGGAATGAGTGAGCTGGAGAGAGGGTGGCAGAGTGACTGAGCTGGAGAGAGTGTGGAGGCAGAGGGAGTGAGTGAGTTGGAGAGAGGGAGGAGGCAGAGGGAATGAGTGAGCTGGAGAGAGGGTGGAGGCAGAGGGAATGAGTGAGCTGGAGAGAGGGTGGAGGCAGAGGGAATGAGTGAGCTGGAGAGAGGGAGGCAAAGGGAGTCAGTTGGAGAGAGGGTGGAGGCAGTGGGAGTGAGTTTGAGAGAGGGAGGAGGCAGAGGGAGTGAGTGAGTTGGAGAGAGGGTGGCAGAGTGACTGAGCTGGAGAGAGTGTGGAGGCAGAGGGAGTGAGTGAGTTGGAGAGAGGGAGGAGGCAGAGGGAATGAGTGAGCTGGAGAGAGGGTGGAGGCAGAGGGAATGAGTGAGCTGGAGAGAGGGTGGAGGCAGAGGGAATGAGTGAGCTGGAGAGAGGGAGGCAAAGGGAGTGAGTTGGAGAGAGGGTGGAGGCAGAGGGAGTGAGTTGGAGAGAGGGAGGAGGCAGAGGGAGTGAGTGAGTTGGAGAGAGGGTGGAGGCAGAGGGAGTGAGTGAGCAGGAGTGAGGGTGGAGGCAGTGGGAGTGAGTGAGCTGGAGTGGGTGGAGGCAGAGGGACAGTGAGCTGGAGTGTGGCTGAGGAAGTGAGTGAGCTGGAGAGAGGGAGGAGGCAGAGGGACTGAGTGAGCTGGAGAGAGGGTGGAGGCGGAGGGAGAGAGGGTGGAGACAGAGGGAGTGAGTGAGCTGGAGTGAGGGTGGAGGCAGAGGGAGTGAGTGAGCTGGAGAGAGGGTGGAGGCAGAGGGAATGAGTGAGCTGGAGAGAGGGTGGAGGCAGAGGGAGTGAGTGAGCTGGAGAGAGGGTGGCAGAGTGACTGAGCTGGAGAGAGTGTGGAGGCAGAGGGAGTGAGTGAGTTGGACAGAGGGTGGAGGCAGAGGGAATGAGTGAGCTGGAGAGAGGGTGGAGGCAGAGGGAGTGAGTGAGTTGGAGAGAGGGTGGAGGCAGAGGGAATGAGTGAGCTGGAGTGAGGGTGGAGGCAGAGGGAATGAGTGAGCTGGAGAGAGGGTGGAGGCAGAGGGAGTGAGTGAGTTGGAGAGGGTGGCAGAGTGACTGAGCTGGAGAGAGTGTGGAGGCAGAGGGAGTGAGTGAGCTGGAGTGAGGATGGAGGCAGAGGGAGTGAGTGAGCTGTAGAGTGGAGGCAGAGGGAGTGAGTGAGCTGGAGTGACAGTGGAGGCAGAGGGAGTGAGTGAGCTGGAGAGAGGGTGGAGGCAGAGGGAGTGAGTGAGTTGGAGAGAGGGCGGCAGAGTGACTGAGCTGGAGAGAGTGTGGAGGCAGAGGGATTGAGTGAGTTGGAGAGAGGGAGGCAAAGGGAGTGAGTGAGTTGGAGAGAGGGTGGAGGCAGAGGGAGTGAGTTGGAGAGAGGGAGGAGGCAGAGGGAGTGAGTGAGTTGGAGAGAGGGTGGAGGCAGAGGGAGTGAGTGAGCTGGAGAGAGGGTGGAGGCAGAGGGAGTGAGTGAGCTGGAGAGAGGGAGGCAAAGGGAGTGAGTGAGTTGGAGAGAGGGTGGAGGCAGAGGGAGTGAGTTGGAGAGAGGGAGGAGGCAGAGGGAGTGAGTGAGTTGGAGAGAGGGTGGAGGCAGAGGGAGTGAGTGAGCTGGAGAAAGGGTGGAGGCAGAGGGATTGAGTGAGCAGGAGTGAGGGTGGAGGCAGAGGGAGTGAGTGAGCTGGAGAGGGTGGAGGCAGAGGGACAGTGAGCTGGAGTGTGAAGGCTGAGGAAGTAAGTGAGCTGGAGAGAGGGAGGAGGCAGAGGGAGTGAGTGAGCTGGAGAGAGGGAGGAGGCAGAGGGAGTGAGTTGGAGAGAGGGTGGAGGCAGAGGGAGTTGGAGAGAGGGGGGTGGCAGAGGGAATGTGAGCTGGAGAGAGGGTGGAGGCAGAGGGAGTGAGTGAGTTGGAGAGAGGGAGAAGGCAGAGGGAGTGTGAGCTGGAGTGAGGGTGGAGGCAGAGGGAGTGAGTGAGTTGGAGAGAGGGTGGAGGCAGAGGGAGTGAGTGAGCTGGAGAGAGGGTGGAGGCAGAGGGAATGAGTGAGTTGGAGAGAGGGAGGAGGCAGTGGGAGTGAGTGAGCTGGAGAGAGGGAGGAGGCAGAGGGAGTGAGTTGGAGAGAGGGTGGAGGCAGAGGGAGTTGGAGAGAGGGGGGTGGCAGAGGGAATGTGAGCTGGAGAGAGGGTGGAGGCAGAGGGAGTGAGTGAGTTGGAGAGAGGGAGAAGGCAGAGGGAGTGTGAGCTGGAGTGAGGGTGGAGGCAGAGGGAGTGAGTGAGTTGGAGAGAGGGTGGAGGCAGAGGGAGTGAGTGAGCTGGAGAGAGGGTGGAGGCAGAGGGAATGAGTGAGTTGGAGAGAGGGAGGAGGCAGAGGGAATGAGTGAGTTGGAGAGAGGGTGGCAGAGTGACTGAGCTGGAGAGAGTGTGGAGGCAGAGGGAGTGAGTGAGTTGGATAGGGGGTGGAGGCAGAGGAAGTGAGTGAGTTGGAGAGTGGAGGCAGAGGGAGTGAGTGAGCTGGAGAGGGGTTGGAGGCAGAGGGAGTGAGTGAGGGAGAGTGGAGGCAGACGGAGTGAGTGAGCTGGAGAGGGGTTGCAGGCAGAGGGAGTGAGTGAGTTGGAGAGAGGGAGGAGGCAGAGGGAATGAGTGAGTTGGAGAGAGGGTGGCAGAGTGACTGAGCTTGAGAGAGTGTGCAGGCAGAGGGAGTGAGTGATTTGGAGAGGGGTTGGAGGCAGAGGGAGTGAGTGATTTGGAGAGGGGTTGGAGGCAGAGGGAGTGAGCTGGCGAGGGGTTGGAGGCAGAGGGAGCAGAGACAACTTCCCTCTAGAGCCTGTGGAATGGACACAAGGTTTAAATTTTATTCCATGGTAGATGAGTTTGATTAGTACAAATTGTCAGGTCACTTCATTTTCGAAAGGAACTGGAGATGTAATAAGGTGGTAAATGACAGGAAATAGATGGGATTTTGCAGTGGCTGCTAACTGTCTTTTCACATGCAAAGGTTATTAATTTGTGTGAAAAATGAGCTGCAAAAATATTCAGGCCGGGAGATTAAAAATAACCCAAGATGCAGAGAGCAGCGGAGTAGAATGGTTTTGAGAATAACTCGGAAGATGCGTATCTGGGGTGAGGTGTTCTCCGATCTTAGCAATTTACAAGCAAACATTTCATCTGCATGTGGGAGGTATCGTCTGGGTGCTGTTCATCGTGCTGGGCCCTCCGAATGCCAGGCCCTTATATACTTAATCATCAGCTGACTGGTCATCATTTTGGAAACTCAGTAGTGATGTAGGGAGGAAGTCCTGTGGTATGGTGAAGTTCCTGCCCTTGCTTGCATGGTGGGGTCAGGGGGAGGTTGGTGTTTCTGCTGATGAAAGTGAAGAGAGGGGTGAGGGTCGATGCATTTGCTACTGCCTGTGCGTGGGAGGAGAGGGGGGGCTTCGGGGTTTGAATGTTTCTATCATTCATTCTAAGGGGTTTCGTGTTTCGTGGATGTCTGTGAAGAGTAAGAATTTCATGTATGCATACTCTGATATTAAATGTACCATTAAAATGTACCTTTGAATCTTTCTTATGTCACATTTTACTGAGCAGAACAGTGCAATCTGTCAATGGCAGGGAGGGCCAGTATTGCACACAGTCTGGGCTTTAATCTGTGCTTCTGAGGGAGATCCGTAGGTAGTCAGCATACCGGACTTCAAGCCCACTCTCTGCAGAATGGCCCGGATATTGTGTGTGCAGATGTTTACTTTACCAAGCCCGACTCCCAGATCAGCACTCGCGTGGCCAGCAGACACGGGCACTGACACAGTTTCCAGCTACATCAGCTTGAACAGAACCGTACCCTAAACTCTCCGTGTTTAATTCCGGGTCTCATTATTTTTCTTCGTGCTCGATTTGTCAGGGAATGAGAACTGATTCCTGTGCAATTTGTTATTTGTTTACCACACGCTGTAAATGAGGTGCCGAAGTTGTTTGGCTCGGTGAGTAAGTGCCTCATTGGTCAACAGTTTGGGTCCAGGGAGCACTTTACCACCCTTGGCATCTGTCAGGACTAGTGGGTGACATTGACACAAGCAGAAAGGGAGGACGAGAGGCAGTCACCCATCTGGCCACTGTCCCCGTGGAGTCCATGGGCTCCTCCTTATTCCTGTCATATCCACCAAGATTGCTGACCCAGGCCTCTCTGCCTCTGCCTTTCTCTCCCCCGTCAAATCTCCTAAAAACAAAGATGTAACACTGAAGCTTTATAAAGCGCCAGTGAGGCCTCACTTGGAGTAATGTAGCAGTTTTGGGCCCCTTATCTCAGAAAGGATGTGCTGACATTCTAGAGGGTTCAAAGGAGGCTCACAAAAATGATTCCCGGGTTGAAAGGCTTTTCATATGAACAGTATTTTATGGCTCTGGGACTCCTCACTGGAACTCAGAAGAATGAGGAGTGTCCTCATTGAAACCCACTGACTGTTGAAAGGCCTGGATAAAGTGGATGTGGAGAGGATGTTTCCTATGGTGGGAGAGTCTAAGTCCAGAGGACTCAGTCTCAGAATAGAGGGAATTCCTTTTAGAATGGAGATGAGGAGGAATTTCTTTGGCCAGGGAGTGGAGAATCTGTGGAACTTGTTGCCACAGGTGGCTGTGGAAGCCAAGTCATTGGGTATTATTTAGGGCAGAAGTTGATAGATTCTTGATTAGTCAGGGCATGAAGGGATATGGGGAGAAGGTAGGAAATTGGGGCTGAGAGGGAAATGGATCAGCCGTGATGAAATGGTGGAGCAGACTCGATGGGCCAAATAGCCAAAATCTTCTCCTATATCTTACGGTCTTTCAGTTTTTCTGTTCCCTTACACCCCTCTTTTCCTCCCTCGTTCTTTGATCTTTCTAATTTCTCTTGTTTTACCTCTCCAGCCCTTCTCCCTCAGCTCTATCAGATCTGAAAACCTGTCACTTCCACACTTAACTCAGCAAAGTTTGACATATGTTCAGTTCTGAGCGATTCATAATAGGAAGGTGTGAGAGCTTAGAGAGGGTGCATACCTAGACTGATCAGGCCTGGACTAGAGAGCACGTCTTACGAGGGTAGGTCGAGCGAGACAGGAGGACAAGAGACAACTTAGCGGTGTATAAGATGATAAGAGGCATGGATCGAGTGAACAGCCAGAGACATTTTCCCAGGGCAGAAATGGCTTATACAAGAGTGTGTGTTTGAAGGTGACTGGTGGAGAGTATGGGGGAGGTGTCAGGGGCTGGTTTCTTACCCGGAGAATGGTAGATGCATGGTCAAGGGAGATACCTCAGGGACATTTAAAATAGCTACTTGGACTGAAGAAGAGCTTTGTGGAAGGGGAAATCAGAATCAGGTTAATATTGGCATATGTCATGAACTTTGTTGTCGTGCATCAGCAGAACATTGCAATGCTGGTGCAAAATTAGAGAATAATAAAGTGTATGGTAGTGTTCATGGGTTCAATGTCCATTTAGGAAGCTGTTCCTGAATCATGGAGCGTGTGCCTTCAGGCTCCTGTACCTCCTCCCTGATGGCAGAGGGGAAGAAGAGAGCATGTCCTGGGTGATGGGGGTCCTGAATGGAGGATGCCACCTTTCTGAGGCATTGCTCCTTGAAGATGTTTTGGGTGCAGGGGGAGCGAATGCCCATGATGGATCTGACTGAGTTCACAGCTCTTTGCGGTTCAATTGATCATAGAGTAGATTAAAGGGTCAGCAGAACCTCATGGGCCAAAGGGCCTGTACTGTACTGTTCCATGGTTTAAGCTCTATGTATCAGAAACACTCAATCCATGTTCACAAAGACAAATTGAACAATTAATTCTTGTAGTTTGTTTGTAGGGTCGTTCACCAAGCAAATGTTTTGCTATCAGTTGAGGTGACACCGCCAATGCACAATTAGGTGTTGTTTCTGCCAAATGCTCATGTCTATATTGATCCAACTCATGGTTCTGATCGATCAGCTGTCACACTGACCGCTAGTCCCCGCTGGATCCTGGCCAGCCAGATGGCTGAGTGATCTCTGCTGGCTATTGGTCAATGTGGGTGTTGGTTCCCTGGGTGTCCACAGCTCATCCCCACAGACTTCTGATCATCCGATCCCACAGACTTAGAGGGTTCATAAACTGGATTCAGTTCCTATACTTGTTAATAGGGTCTTCCCTTTAGAACCAAGCGTCTAAGGATTCTCTTGATTTCTTGCTTTGTGCTTCATCCAGGATATTTGTAGTTTCCCAAACACACTTTTGCTCTTCTGTGCTGAGATGAGTGACAGAGGATCATGTCTTCTTATGGCCAGCTGATGTTCATGTAGTCTCGTGAGTAGTTTTCTCCCCATCTGTCCTACATCGAGTTTGGAGCAGTCTCCATATTGGATTTGGTATTCCATGTTTTGTTACAGAGAACATAGAACAAAGACCAGTACACCACCGGAACAGGCCCTTCGGCCCACAATGCTGTGCCCAACCAGCTAAAAAGCAAATCAAAAACGCCCAAACATTAATCCCTCCTACCTACACCATGTCCACATCCCTCCATCTTCCTCATATCCATGCGCCTATCCAAATGTCTCTTAAAAGACCCTACCACCTTACCAGGTAGTGCATTCCAAGTATCCATCACTTTCTAAATAAAAAACTTACCTCTCACACCCCCCTTGAACCTACCCCCTCTCATCTTCAATGCAAGCTCTCTGGTATTAGACATTTCAACCCTGGGAGACTGTAGATCTCTGTCCACTCTATCAGTGCCTATCATAATCTTGTAAACTTCTATCAGATCTCCCTAAAGTCTCTGACTCTCCAGAAAAAAACAATCCACGTGTATCCAGCACATGGTCAACCTCTTCTGCACCATCTCCAAAGCCTTCCCATGAGGGGGCCACCAGAACAGTTCACAATACAATGCTCCAGTTGAGGGCTGCTGGATCTTTGGGTCTTGAAACTTCTGTAGTCCCAAGTTTGTGATGACGAGCCAGCCAGTTGCTAAATCATCCCTGAGCCAGAGTCTGAGCTCTGATCACGCTGAGATGTATCCTGGCTGGCCACATCATGTCAGAAGGCAGGTCATTGTCCGTGATAAATTTATTTCTGAAAACTGGGTAACTAATTGTTGCTATGTCAACATGAATCAGGTAGGAAACGGCATCTCTAGAGACTGTAATGAAAATTAAATCCTTGAACCCCTCCTGCCGCAGAATACCACCTCCCTGGGAGAAGTTTGAAATTAGCAGAATGATCAGAACTCATATTTCACCACAGTGACAGATAATTATTAATTTAGAGACAATTACCCGTTTTCACACGAAGTAATCCACACAATTACCCCAATTACCGATTAACTGCTAAAGATGACAAGCAAATTACTTTCAAATTGGATCTCACTGGGGCTGTGGCAAGATTAACCCGGTTGAACAGGCAGGATGGGGAATTGTTTCCAGCAGGCGACGTCTCCAGAGTTAAAGCTTCCTCCGGGGCAGAGCTGTTCCTTCAGTGTGTTGGGGTGACACCAGAATTGACAGACAGAGCCAAACATCAGTGTAGAGCTGACAGTGACCACAGGGGAGGCCAAACAATTCAAATGGTTCAACTTAATACGGAGAATGCATACCTGCAATTCATACTCTTCACAGACATCCACCAAACAGAAAAGAATGAATGACAGAAAAACCTTAGAAGCCCCAAAGCACCCCTCTCCCTCCAACACACACACAGCAGCAAAAGCATCAACCCCACCCACCATTGCAAGCAATAGCAAAGCCCCCAGGGTCCGTCAAAATCCACCGCCCATCCCAACACCTCGGCCTCTCAGGCAGGCTCTCCCTCACCAGTGAGAGTGAGAGAGATATCACTCCTGCAGCAACGAGAGGGGAGACCAACAGCTCTCCGTTTCATTGTCACACTCACCATGGAGAGGGAGGGAGGGACTGAGACGGGGGAGGAGGGGGTTGGCGGTTAGATAGAGAGAGAGAGAGAGAGAGAGAGAGAGAGAGAGAGAGAGAGAGAGTGAGAGAGATATCACTTGAGTACAGGGGCCTTCTATTAACAGCCACACCCCGAAGGCAAACGTCTTCCAGTCTGTCAGATGCCAAGATCTACAGCTGTAGATAAACTACAATTCTGTACGGGCGGGCAGTTCTCATTCTCAAACTCGATTTGTGCCCCAGTGTTTCAGTATCCCCAGGTGCAGCTTGGAAGATGTGCGCCGGGGTGCGGCCCCACGGATACCCCAGTTCTTCCTAGTGTTAGGTAAATTGAAGGGATTAAAGGCAGATAAATCCCCAGGGCCAGATGGTCTGCATCCCAGAGTGCTTAAGGAAGTAGCCCAAGAAATAGTAGATGCATTAGTGATAATTTTTCAAAACTCCTTAGATTCTGGATTAGTTCCTGAGGATTGGAGGGTGGCTAATTTAACCCCACTTTTTAAAAAAGGAGGGAAGGAGAAACCGGGGAATTATAGACCGGTGAGTCTGACATCGGTGGTGGGGAAAATGCTCGAGTCGGTTATCAAAGATGTGATAACAGCACATTTGGAACGAGGTGAAATCATCGGACAAAGTCAGCATGGATTTGTGAAAGGAAAATCATGTTTGACGAATCTTATAGAATTTTTTTGAAGATGTAACTAGTAGAGTGGATGGGGGGCAGCCAGTGGATGTGGTATATTTAGATTTTCAAAAGGCTTTTGACAAGGTCCCACACAGGAGATTAGTGTGCAAACTTAAAGCACACGGGTATGGTATTGATGTGGATAGAGAATTGGTTGGCAGACAGGAAGCAAACAGTGGGACCTTTTCAGAATGGCAGGCAGTGACTAGTGGGGTACCACAAGGCTCAGTGATGGGACCCCAGTTGTTTACAATATATATTAATGATTTAGACGAGGGAATTAAATGCAGCATCTCCAAGTTTGTGGATGACATGAAGCTGGTCGGTGGTGTTAGCTGTGAGGAGGATGCTATGAGGATGCAGGGTGACTTGGATAGGTTAGGTGAGTGGGCAAATTCATAGCAGATGCAATTTAATGTGGATAAATGTGAGTTATCCACTTTGGTTGCAAGAACAGGAAAACAGATTATTATCTGAGCGGTGGCCGATTAGGAAAAGGGGAGGTGCAACGAGACCTGGGTGTCATTGTACACCAGTCATTGAAGGTGGGCATGCAGGTACAGCAGGCGGTGAAAAAGGCAAATGGTATGTTGGCATTCATAGCAAAAGGATTTGAGTACAGGAGCAGGGAGGTTCTACTGCAGTTGTACAAGGCCTTGGTGAGACCGCACTGAGAATATTGTGTGCAGTTTTGGTCCCCTAATCTGAGGAAAGACATTCTTGCCATAGAGGGAACACAGAGAAGGTTCACCAGATTGATTCCTGGGATGGCAGGACTTTCATATGAAGAAAGACTGGATCGACTAGGCTTATACTCACTGGAATTTAGAAGATTGAGGGGGGGGGGATCTTATTGAAATGTATAAAATTCTAAAGGGATTGGACAGGCTAGATGCAGGAGGATTGTTTCCGATGTTGGGGAAGTCCAGAATGAGGGGTCACAGTTTAAGGATAAAGGGGAAGCCTTTTAGGACCGAGATGAGGAAAAACTTCTTCACACAGAGAGTGGTGAATCTGTGGAATTCTCTGCCACAGGAAACAGTTGAGGCCGGTTCATTGGCTATATTTAAGAGGAAGTTAGATATGGCCCTTGTGGCTAAAGGGATCGGGGGTATGGAGAGAAAGCAGGTACAGGGTTCTGAGTTGGATGATCAGCCATGATCATGCTGAATGGCGGTGCAGGCTTGAAGGGCCGAATGGCCTACTCCTGCACCTATTTGCTATGTTTCTATGATTTTATGTCTTTTAAGAGGTTTTTAGATAGGTACATGGAGCTTAGTAAAACAGAGGGCTGTAGGTAAGCCTAGTAATGTTCCGCACAACTTTATGGGCCGAAGGATCTGTATTGTGCTGCAGATTTTCTATGTTTCTAGTAATGTGAGTGTCACTGGGTGATGGTCATTGAGGCAGCTCACGCTGTTCTTGTGAGGCACTAGTACACTTGTCACCCTTTCGAAGCAAGTGGGAACTTCTGGCTACAGCACTGAGAGATTTAACACTGCCACCAGTTTTCAGTGCCCTCCCAGGTACACCATCAGGACCTGACGCCTTGCCAGGATTCACCCTCTTGAAAGATGTTCTAACGTCAGCCTCTGACGCAGAGGTCAATGAGTCAATAGATGCTGCAGGGGTTTGCACAGGTGTAGTTTTATTCTCCCTTTCAAACCCTGCATAAAAGGTGTCGCGCTCATCTGGGAGTGAAGCATCACAGCCATTCATGATGTTAGTTTCACCTTGCAGGCCTGCAAACCCTGCCAGAGCTGACCTGCACCCAATTCCATGTGTAACTTCACTCGGAATTTTTTTTAGCTCTTAAAATAGTCGTCTGTAGGTGGTACCTGGGCTTCTTGTATTGTTCCGCATTGCCAGTTTTGAATGCCACAGCAGACTACCAATCTCCTGCTTCATCCACGACTTTTGGTTTGGGTATGTACAGCATATTTTCAAAGGCACACACTGATACATACAGCTCTTGATGATGGGGGCCAATTTTCTGGAGCTATTGGGGAGGGTTTAAATGAATTAGGCAGGAGTGTGGGAACTGGAGTGCCTGAGCAGAGGAAGGAGCATTTGATACACAATTAGATATAGTATTTAGTGAGATTATGAAGAAGGACAGGCAGATGATAGGGCAAAATTTCAGACAGTGGGATGAGTTGAAGCATAAAAGGGGACAAAAGACATCGATGGAGTGGTCTGAGGAAGAGTGGTAGGGCTTCGGCAAGATAGGTGGGTAGATGGGGTCTGTTTTTTTCGGAGGAATAGGGAGCACGTCAGTAGGGTTAGTACTTTGCTCTGGGTGTCAGATGTGGGAATCCTGGGAATCTTCCGGTCTCCCAGAAGGCCACATCTGTTTCAGGTACAACGAGATGCAGCTCCCCAGAGACCGTGTTAGGGATCTGGAGCTGCGGCTCGATGACCTGCAGCTTATTAGGGGGAGTGAGCAGGAGATAGAGAGGAGCTGCAGGGAGTTAGTCACCCTGAGGCTGCAGGAGTCCGACAAGTGGCTGACGATCAGGGAAGAGATGGGAAGAGCTCAGATAGTAGAGAGCACCCCTGTGGTCATCCCCCTCAGTAATCATTATCTCGTTTTGGATGCTGTTTGGGGGGGAGGTGTGACCTGACAGAGGATGACCACAGTGATCGGGTCTCTGGCACTGAGCCTGGTTCCGTGGTGCAGAACGGAGAGAAGAAGATGAGGAATGTGGTAGTTATAGGGATCTCCTTAGTGAGGAGAACAGACAGGAGGTTCTGTCAGCCTGATAGAGATACCCGCATAGTGTGTTGCCTCCCAGGTGCCAGGGTACGAGATGACTCGGATCAGGTGCAGAGTATTCTGAAGGGAGAGGGTGAACAGCTAGAAGTCTTGGTACACATTGGTACCAATGACATAGGTAGAAAAAGGGAGGAGGTCCTGAAGAGAGAATTCAGGGAGTTGGGTAGGAAGCTGAAAACCAGGACTTCCAGGGTAGTAATCTCAGGATTGCTGCCTGTGCCACTTGCTAGCATGTGCAAGAATAGCCTGATCAGGCATATTAATGTGTGGCTGAGAGACTGATGTAGGGAGCAGTGCTTCGGGTTCCTGGATCATTGGGGCCTCTTCTGGGGGAGGGACGACCTGTACAGAAAGGACGGGTTACACCTGAACCCAAAGGGGTCCAATATCCCAGCGGGCACATTTAATAGAGCTGTTAGGGAGGGTTTGAAACTAATTTGGCAGAGGGGTGGGAACCGAAGTGATAGGGCTGAGGAAGGGGGATACAGAAATAAATCAAAGATAGTGTGCAACAGAGATGATAGAAAAGACAGGCAGGAGATGGGGCATAATCACAGCCAGCAGGATGAGTTACAGGGCAATAGAGGCATGGTGCAGTTAAAACAGAAAGCAACAAATACTGGACTGAGAGTGTTGTATTTGAATGCACGCAGCATAAGAAATAAAGTGGACGATCTTGAAATTCAGCTACAGATTGGCAAGTATGATGTTGTGACCATCTCTGAAACTTGGCTAAAGGGTGGCTGCCACTGGGAGCTGAATGTCCAAGGATAGACGGTGTATCGGAAAGACAGGTTAGTAGGCAGAAGGGGGGTTTTGGCTCTGTGTATAAATAATATTAAATCATCAGAAAGAGATGACACAGGATCAGAAGGTGTAGAGTCTCTATGGGTTGAGTTAAGAAATGACAAGGGTAAAAGGACCTAATGGCAGATGTATACAGGTCTCCAAACAGCAGCCAGGATGTGGATGACAAATTACAGCAGGAGATAGAAAAGGCGTGTCAGAAGGGCAACGTCATGATAATCGTTGGGGATTTTAACATGAAAGTGGATTGGGAAAATCAGGCCAATACTGGACCTCAAGAGTGAGAATTTGTAGAATGTCTAAGGGATGGCTTTTTAGAACAGCTTGTTGTTGAGCCCACCAGGGGATCGGCTGCACTGGATTGATCTGGAGGTAATAAAAGAGCTTAAGGTTAAAAAACCTTTAGGGAACAGTGATCACAAAATGATTGAGTTCACTTTGAAATTTGAGAAGGAGAAACTAAATTTCAATGTGTCGGTATTTCAGCGGAATAAAGGAAATTGCAATGGCATGAGAGGGGAGCTGGCCAAGGTCGACTGGAAAAGGATACTAGCAGGAAGGACAGCAGGGCAGAAATGATTAGAGTCTCTGTGAAAAATGAGGGAAGCGCAAGACAGATATATTCCAAATAAGAAGAATTTTTTGAATGGAAGAAGGACACTACCATGGCTGACAAGTGAAGTCAGAGCCAAGGTAAAAGCAAAAGAGAAGGCATGCAATGAAGCCAAAGGTAGTGGCAAGATAGAGGGCTGGGAAGCTTTTAAAAACTTGAGGAAGGAATCTAACAAGGTCATTAGGAAGGAGAAGATGGATTATGAAATGAAACTGGTGACTAATATCAAAGAAGATACTAAAAGCTTTTTTAAGTATATCAAGGGTAAAAGAGAGCTGAGGGTAGGATCAATAGAAAATGATGCTGGAGATATTGTAATGAGAGATGTAGAGATGGCAGAGGAACCGAATGCATATTTTGCATCAGTCTTCACAGTGGAAGACATCTGCAATAAACTAGACATTCAAGAGTGTCAGGGAAGTGAAGTTTGTGCAGTGAAGTTACAACTAAGAAGCTGCTCAGGAAGCTTAATGGTTTGACGGTGGATAAGTCTCCTGGACCTGATGGAATGCACCCTCGGGCTCTGAAGGAAGTAGCTGGAGAGATAGTGGAGGCATTAACAATGATCTTTCAAGAATCAATAGATTCTGGCATTGTATCAGATGTCTGGAAAATTGCAAATGTTACTCCGCTATTTAAGCAGGATGGGAGGCAGCAGAAAGGAAACTATAGACCTGTTAGCCTGAAATCAGTGGTTGGGAAGTTGTTGGAATCAATTGTTACGGATGGGATTACAGAGTACCTGGACGCACATGACAAGATAGGCCAAAGTCAGCATGGTTGCCTGAAATGGAAAATCCTGCCTGACTAACCTACCGCATTTTTTTGAGGAAATTACAAGCAGGGTAGACAAAGGAGAAGTGGTGTACTTGGATTTTCAGAAGGCGTTTGACAAGGTGCCGCACAGGAGGCTGCTTAGCAAGATAAGAGCCCATGGAATTACAGGGGAGTTACAAGCACGGGTGGAGCATTGGCTGATTGGCAGAAAACAGAGAGTGGGAATAAAGGGATCCTATTCTGGCTGGTTGCCGGTTACCAGTGGAGTTCCACAAGGGTTTGTGTTAGGACCGCTGCCTTTTACGATGTATGTCAATGATTTGGACTATGGGATTAATGGATTTGTGGCTAAATTTGCCGATGATAAAAAGATAAGTGGAGGAGCGGGTAGTGTTGAGGAAACAGAGAGCCTGCAGAGAAACTTAGATAGTTTAAGGGAATGGGAAAAGAAGTGGCAAATGAAATACAATGTCGGAAAGTGTATGGTCATGTACTTTGGTGGAAGAAATAAATGAGCAGACTATTTTTTAGATGGGGGAGAATTCAAAATGCAGAGATGCAAAGGGACCTGGGAGTGCTTGTGCAGGATACCCTCAAGGTTAACCACCAAGCTGAGTCAGTGGTGAAGAAGGCAAATGCAATGTTGGCATTCATTTCTAGAGGTATGGAATATAAGAACAGGGATGTAATGTTGAGGTTCTATAAGGCACTCGTGAGACCACACTTGGAGTATTTTGTGCAATTTTGGGCTCCTTATTTTCAAAAGGATATACTGACATTGGAGAGGGTTCAGAGAAGATTCACGACAATGATTCCAGAAATGAAAGGGTTACCATATGAGGAACTTCTGGCAGCTTTTGGGCTGTATTCCCTGGAGTTCAGGAGAATGAGGAGGGATCTCATAGAAACATTGGAATGCTAAAAGGCCTGAACTGATTAGGTATGGCTAAGTTATTTCCCATGGTAGGGCTGTCTAGGACAAGAGGGCATGACTTTAGGATTGAAGGACGTCCATTTAGAACAGAGATGCAGAGAAATTACTTTAGTCAGAGGGTGATAAATCTGTGGAATTTGTTGCCACAAACAGCTATGGAGGCCAAGTCATTGGGTGCATTTAAGGCAGAGATGGATAGGTTCTTGATTAGCCAGGGCATCAAAGGGTATGGGGTGAAAGCAGGAGAGTTGGGATGACTGGAAGAGTTGGATCAGCCCATGACTGAATGGTGGAGCAGACTTGATGGGCTGAATGGCCTACTTCTGCTCCTACACCTTATGGTTTTATGGTTTTATCCTATGGAGCCCAGCAACTCCAGAGGCCTGTGGAGAGCCAGTGGACGCTGTGTCCCTGAGAATGTCCTGTGTGTGGATGCTCTCACAGGAAGCAAACCCACACAATTGTTCAATTGTCAGAGGATGTCTGCAGAAATCCCGTACCCTCTCACCTGTGTACAAGGAAATGGTGATTGCTGGTTCTGAGCCTGGAGCGACGTGGCAGAAATAGTGATTGAGGCGGCCACATTAGCAATGATTAAAAGCCATGCCATGTGGACAGGAGAGCTTCAGAGGCCAATGGAAGCATGAAAATAGCAACAGACTCAGCCCCAACCGGCTATCTGACATTTTGCTGAGACGTCTGCACAGGTACAAATGCAATCAACATGCCATCGCATGGATGTGACAGTAATGAACACTCACTCACTTTGGGAGTGTTAGTGGGAAGATCCAGGGATTTGAAAACTACATGCAACTCAGAAGAAGCATTCAGAAGGCAGTGTAACTGTAGAAATTGTCCTGTAACCTTTGTTCCTATACATATTAAAATGTGCTGAATGTTGAGTTGGAGAATCTGTCCCTCTCCCCCCTCTCTTCCCCCCTCTCCCCCCTTCTCTCCCTCCTTCTTTCTTCCCCCCCCCCTCTTTTTCGACCACCTGTGTCATGTAGGAATTTGGAGATATAAGAAATTAACTTTTATTGAATATCATGTGTTTAATTCCATAACGGTGCTGACGCTTTGCAATAGTTCAACTAAGCTAAAAATGTTTTGTTGATGATTTACATTTGTACTCGGAGTCTGAGGCTTCTTGCTTTAAGTGTCCAACAATAATCAGCCAGTATTGATGGATTCCATTTACCTTGATATGGTTTCTCCATGACCACAACTTCCTGCTGAAAACTTTTGTTATGATCATCACTTCCAACACCAAGACTTACAGAAGTCAAAACCAGAATGCAGCAGATGAATCTTTAGTGACTGTTTATTCCCTTCCATAGATGCTGCCCAGTCTACTCCTCCAGCATTTTATGCTGTGGATTTTCAGCTTCTGCAGAATCTCTTGCATTTTTGTTTGCAGTAATAGGTGCAAAACATGGACAACACTACCATCTCGTGCCTGCAGTGTGAAACTGCAGGGAGTACTCGCTTTGGAGCAACAGTCTGAGGGCCTCCGCTTTATTTAATAATTGTTAACCAATTATTCTTGGGTGTACAGAGCTCTGTCACTGAATCTGCAGACAACACACACAAAGCATTTGTCACTCTAGAGACTTCAGAGCTGCTGATTATATCTTCCCTTGTAACTGCGTAGGTTTCAGAGTTCAAAGTAAACGCTATTATCAAAGTACACATTGTCACCATATACAATCCTGAGATTCATTTTCTTGTGAGAATACTCAATAAATCCACAGAATAATAATAGCAGATTTGGTATGTCACCAAAGACACTCGCAAGTGTTTACAGATGTACAGTGGAGAACATTTTAACTGGCTGCATCACTGTCTGGTATGGGGGGTGGGGGCTAGTGCACAAGATTGAAGTCAACTGCAGAGAGTTACAAAATCAGTCAGCTCCTTATTCAGGACATCTTCAAGGAGTGATGCCTCAAAAAGGCGGCATCCATCATTAAGGACCCCCATCACCAGGGACATGCCCTCTTCTCACTGTTACCATCAGGAAGGAGGTACAGAAGCCTGAAGGCTCACACTCAGTGAATGGACATTGAACCATAAACACTTCCTCAGTACTCATAATTCTAGTTTTGCACTACTTAATTAATTTAACCTTATAAGACTTTATTCCTTGGAACGTAGAAGATCGAGAGGAGATTTGATAGAGGTATACAAAATTGTGAGGAGTATAGATAGGGTAAATGCAACCAGACTTTTTCCACTGAGGCTGTGTGGGACAACAACCAGAGGTCATAGGTTAAGGGTGAAACAGTATATATGTTTATATATGTATACAGTATATATCTATGTGTATATGTAAAATAAATTAAGTCAGGAGTGCAAAATGAGAGGGGAAAGATACTGAGGTAGCGTTCATGGGTTCAATGTCCATTCAGAAATCCGATGGCAGAAGCTGTTCCTGAATCGCTCAGTGTGTGACTTCAGGCTCCTATACCCCCTCCCTATGGTAGCCATGAGACGAGGGCATGTCCTGAGCGATCGCTGCTGACCTCCTGGTGCTTTCACACACAATAGCCTCGAGAGTTTACGCTGAATGGTGTGAGAAACAAAATTAAAGAACCCAGTTCTGTGGGCAAAAGCACCTTGGTAATGGGAGTGGTCGGAGAAGAAAGGCCAGGCGTGTTCAAGCTGACAGGAAGGTGACCGTAGCTCAAATAATCACACGTTACAACAGCGGTGTGCAGAAGAC
This sequence comes from Hypanus sabinus, assembly GCF_030144855.1. NCBI lineage: Eukaryota > Metazoa > Chordata > Chondrichthyes > Myliobatiformes > Dasyatidae > Hypanus > Hypanus sabinus. The sequence continues at coordinate 100,900,544 of NC_082716.1, read as the reverse complement.
CATCTCTGAACATAGAAACATAAAAAACCTACAGCAAAATACAGGCCCTTCGGCCCACAAAGTTGTGCTGAACATGTCCCTACCTTAGAAATTACTAGGCTTACCTATAGCCGTCTATTTTTCTAAGCTCCATATACCTATCCAAAAGTCTCTTAAAAGACCCTGTCGTATCCGCCTCCACCACTGTTCCCGGCAGCCCATTCCATGCACTCACCACCCTCTGAGTAAAAAACCTACCCCTGACATCTCCTCTGTACCTGCTTCCAAGCACCTTAAACCTGCGTCCTCTTGTGACAACCATTTCAGCCCTGGGAAAAAGCCTCTGACTATCCACACGATCAATGACTCTCATCATCTTATACACCTCTATCAGGTCACCTCTCATCCTCCTTCGCTCAAAGGAGAAAAGGCAGAGTTCATTCAAACTATTCTCATAAGGCATGCTCCCCAATCCAGGCAACATCCTTGTAAATCTCCTCTGCACCCTTTCTATGGTTTCCACATCCTTCCTATAGTGAGGCGACAAGAACTGAGCACAGTATCCATGTGGGGTCTGACCAGGGTCCTATATAGCTGCAACATTACCTCTCGGCTCCTAAATTCAATCCCACAATTGATAAAGGCCAATGCACCATATGCCTTCTTAACCACAGAGTCAACCTGCGCAGCTGCTTTGAGTGTCCTATGGACTCGGACCCCAAGATCCCTCTGATCCTCCACACTGCCAAGAGTCTTACCATTAATACTATATTCTGCCATCATATTTGACCTACCAAAATGAACCACTTCACACTTACCTGGGTTGAACAACATCTGCCACTCCTCAGCCCAGTTTGAGGTGTGTGGGCTACAGCCGCAGAGGACCACGGGCATACACTCGGTGGCCGTTTCCCGGGGTGCAGCAGGTTCCGAATCGGGGGCCACTGAAAGTATTTGGAGTGGATTTATTCATTGAGAAGTGATCCAGCAATTTACAGAGAAAAGCTGACAGAATTAACGGTGTTTTTATTTCTCAAAGCAGCATCAAGGGAGTGAACACAATGCGGATAATGTCGGGATAAGCAGCTTACATGTGAAACTGTGATCACAGCACAGGGGAATTAGTAACATCCCAGCAGTGATTGGCACTGATTTGGCTAGGCGCAGGCAGTTACAGATGTAGCTTAATCCTCCGTTGAGTCTGTTAGCCGATGACTTCAGCAGTCCTGAGGGAGAGTCACACTGTGAGAGAGAAGGTGTTTGACAGGGTTGAGCACGAGTAACTTATTGGGACTCTGCGAGTGTTTGGGCTCGGGCCAGATCTTGTGTCCCGCGTCTGACTGCTGTGCACTGCTGCAGAACACCTTGTTAAGGTCAACGGGTCCTTGACAGCGCCTTTGCGCTTTGGGGGGTGCGTCAGGGCGCCCCACGTTGGGACAGTTGTAACCGGTTCGCGTGAAGCTTTCTCTGCAGGAGGTTAACGGGTTTGGTTCTACGCGAATCAGACACGGAGATCATCCTGTCGACTTACGCCGATGACATCCTCCTCATCATCACCGACCCGGATGACTTCCGGTGGATGTGAGACTGCCCGCGGATCTTCTCGGCTGCGTCCTCCACAAGGGTCAACTGGGAGAAGAGCGCGGGTCACTTGGCCTCGGTGGGTCAGTGGCAGGTGGATCCCTACCGGAGGGGTTGAGGCCATTTGCGTGGAACACCACACACCTCCTCTACTGGGGGGTCTATCTGAGCTTGACGGGGGAGGCCTGGCTGGTGAACTGGCGGGATTTAGAGACAAAATCCAGCTGGGGCGCTGGTTGGGTCTCCTCGTGCAATCTCCTACCGCAGGAGGGCATTGGTCAGCTCCATAGTGTGGTACTGACTGAGTACCTTTGCCCCACCCACTGTCTCCAGGACCCAGAAGAGGCTGGTGGACATCTTCTAAGGGCAACAGGAGGGACTGGGTCTCTGCAGCGGTTTTGAGTGTTCCGATCGCGGAGGGCTGTCGCTCACTGGTGTGTGTCTACACCCAGCTGGGGGGCTTTCTGCCTCTGTACCCTGCAAAGATACCGGTACTGCTACCACCCTCCGAGATGGCACAGGCTGGCGATGTACCTTCTCCACCGAGGACTCAGCCTGCAGGAGGACACACGAATCCCAGCGGGTGGCACCCGCCGTGTCACTCTGAGGGAACGGCCCCGCTTCTACCGGGAACTGTGGAGTGTTTGGGGTCTGGCTCATCCGGGCAGGGGGCTCCTGTGCCACTGGATGGTGCTCTGGCTGCTGGGAACTGTGGAGGGTTTGGGGTCTGGCTCATCCGGGCAGGGGGCTCCTGTGCCACTGGACGGTGCTCTGGCTGCTGGGAACTGTGGAGGGTTTGGGGTCTGGCTCATCGGGCAGGGGGCTCCTGTGCCACTGGATGGTGCTCTGGCTGCTGGGAACTGTGGAGGGTTTGGGGTCTGGCTCATCCGGGCAGGGGGCTCCTGTGCCACTGGACGGTGCTCTGGCTGCTGGGAACTGTGGAGTGTTTGGTGTCTGGCTCATCCGGGCAGGCCGCTGGATGGTGCTCTGGCTGCTGGGTGGATATCAGGTGGGTGTCGGGAAAGCGCCAGGTAGTGGAGGGGTTCCACCTGCACCATACCCGATGTGCTGGTCGGACCCAGGCCTCGGGAGACCACGCGGGAGAGGGTCCCGCACAACGAGAGCCATCTCACGGGGATGCCACCGTGCCGTTCCGTGACGCTCCAGGACGTTTCTTGTCCGGGCTGCTCCTGCTCACCTTTCACTTCCTCGCCTCCGTCTGCCGACCGGACTCACCTTAACAGTCTGTGTCAGCGGAGGAGGTCCCCAGTGGAAATCTCTTTATGCAGGGGCCCCTCCCCTGTACATCGGGGATCTGGGGAGGAAGGCGTTGCATCAGACGGTACCGTACAACAGGTTTTTGAGCAGGTTCACCGACACCCCGTCCAGCTGTCCATTCTGTGGCCGGGCGGAGTCAGTGTACCAGGTGTTTACGGAGTGTGAGAGGTTGCAGCCCCTGCCTGAGTTTCTGAAGGGGCTGCTGCTCAGGTTCTGGTTGCACTTCAGCCCTGCGCTCCTCATCCACGGGCACCCAGTACGGAACGGGCGGGTCGCCAGGAGGATCTCCTGGTGGGCTTACCCCTGGGCCTGGACAAGATGGACATTCACGGGTCTGGGTGCTGGGAAGTGGAGGGTGCTGCCCGAGCCGACTACCTGTCCCTTTTCCGAGGATACGTTCACGCCCGGCTGACCTCGGAGAGGGAGCACGCGGTTGCGATGAACACATTGGGGGACCTTCTGGGAGCGATGGGCCCTCTGGGGTGGTGATTGTTTTATAGGCAATAGTAATCTATTTTAATTTGAATTTGTTCACTGTCTTGTATATGCTTAATGTTTGTACTTTGTGTATTTGTTGTGTAAATAAACTTTGATAGTTTCATTAACGAGAGCTGGTACCGAGGGAGGGTCTGACTGGGATGGACAGTGTTGTGCAGGCACTCAGAAAGAAGCCAGTTTATTTCAGGAATAGACCCTGAAGAACGGTGACTAGATCGGAGGAAGTTATAGGACAGACAGACGACTGCATCATTGGCAGAGGACTAGACCAGTTTTCTTCTTGGAGAAGGGCCGAGTTTTGTTGAGCCTGTGCTTGGGCAGTGGTTGGCGGCTTGCTGAGGCTTGTATCTCCAACTCTTACTGGGTGTTGGGACGGATTTCTCTGGCTTTTGACATCAGTAAACTTTCTCCCACGTGAAGTACTTGGCCTGGGACAACTGGGTGAAGAGTACTGCAGCAACTCCTCGACTTACGATCAGACAAAGGAACACGGAAGTGGGCTGGCAGCACCCGGAATAGGAGACCGCTATCCTTTCTTGCTACTCAGAACTGCTCTTTGAAAGACTGATAGTGTTGCGACTGAGTTAATTCAGCAGTGTTTGATTTGTGGACTGTGTAGGCCTTTAACATGGCGGGAGTACAGCTCCAAAATGGCAAGACCTCATTCCTACAGCAGCCGAGCTTCTGGTGAGAAAACTCCCGCAATGCCACCACTTTTCAGACTGAGAACTCTAAAGACCACGGTGTAGTGGCATATTGCTGTCCCTGTGAGTGTTAGCCGTCATGTCCACATCTGTGAGTGGCAATGAGGGTGTTACTGGGATCAGTAAGATGCACCAAAAGTCCCTTTTCACCTACAATCTGCTTGGCAGTTCATGTGTGTGTGCCCCCTCTGGCTGTTCACGAGCGTGTGCCCCCTCTGGCTGTTCACGTGCGTGTTGTGCCCCCTCTGGTCTTTCACGAGCGTGTGCCCCCTCTGGCTGTTCACGTGCGTGTTGTGCCCCCTCTGGCTATTCACGTGTGTGTGCCCCCTCTAATCGTTCACATACGTGTGCCCCCTCTGGTCTTTCACATGCGTGTGCCCCCTTTGGCTATTCACGTGTGTGTGCCCCCTCTAATCGTTCACATACGTGTGCCCCCTCTGGCTATTCACGTGTGTGTGCCCCCTCTAATCGTTCACATACGTGTGCCCCCTCTGGCAGTTTATTTCAGAATCCAATCTTGTGTGGAATATTTATCCTTCAGATTTTGTTTAAACCTCCTTCATCTCACTTTTGCCCTCTGCCCTTTGATTGGAGATTGTGGTGAACTGCATATACCTGTCTGGACACGCCCCCTGCTGACTGCTCCTGTGGCTCCTCCCACAGACCCCTGTATAAAGGCGATCAGAGCCTGGGCCCGGCCTCTCAGTCTCCAGGATGTAGTATGGTGGTCACTCTCTGCTGGTTCCTTCTTCCAGTCAATAAAAGCTGATATCTCGCCTTACGTCTCAGTGTGAGTTATTGATGGTGCATCAGAGACATCCCTGAGAACTGATACTGTGTTTACCCAATCTGTACCTCTCCTCATTCTCCAACACAAATGCTTCACCACTCAGTCTCCTTTGTTCTGGAGCACAAGACCCTCTTTATCCAATCCCTTCTGGTATCCGGGCTCTTGAATCCTTGTGAATCTTCTCTGCATCTTTTCTCAGTTAATCTCATTTCCTGTTGTGTGGTGACCAGAACTATGCAAAGCTACATCAGCACATAGCACCACAGGGATGTGTGTTCAGCCCTTTGCTCTCCTCGTTTTGCACAGATCCAATATCATATTAGAGTTTGTTGATGACACCACTGGGCTGTATCAAAGGTGGTGATGAATCAGCATACAGGAGGGAGACTGAAAATGTGGCTGGCTGGTGTCATAATAACAACCTCTCACTCAATGTCAGCAAGACCAAGGAAATGATTGTAGACATCTGGAGAGGGAAACCAGAGGCCCATGTACCAGTACTCTACTTCCTTAGCAGTTTGTGGCAATTCGGCATGACATCAAAAGTTTTGACAACTTTCTGCGGTTGTGTAGTGGAGAGTGTATTGACTGGCTGCATCGTGGCCTGGTATGGGAACTCCAATACTTTCGTAGGAAAAATCCTACAAAAAGTAATGGGGTTGGCTCAGTCCATCACAAGTAAATCCCATCCAACCATTGAGCACATCTACATGAAACACAATCGCAGGAAAGCAGCATCCATCATCAGGGACCCCCACCACCCAGACCACACTCTCTTCTCATTACTGCCATCAGGAAGAAGGTACAGGATCCTCAGGACTCACACCACCAGCTCCATGCACAGCTACTACCCTTCAACCATCAGGCTCTTGATCCAAAGGGGGTAACTACACTCACTTGCCCCATCATTGAGATGTTCCCACAATCAATGATCTCACTTTAAGGACTCTTTATCTCATTATCTCATGCTCTTGTTATTTATTGTTATTTATTTATATTTGCAATTGCACAGTTTGTTGTCTTCTGCACTCTGGTTGATTGTTCATTGATCCTGTTGTAGTTATTATTCTATAGATTTGCTGAGTATGCCCGCAGGAACATAAATCTCAAGGGTGTGTGTTGAGACAGACATGTACTTTGATAATAAAATTTACTTCCAGAGCGCGCGCGCGCGCACACACACACACAATGCACTCACACACAGACACACACACACCATGCACTCACACACAGATACACACAGACCACACACACATACATAGACACACAGACACACACGCGCACTCAGACACATACATAGATGCACAGACACAGACACTCACACACAGACACACAGAGCATACACTCACACACAGACACACACGCACCATGCACTCACACACAGATACACACAGACCACACACACAGACACAAACACACACACACACACAAACACATACATAGACACACAGACACAGACACACACGCGCACGCAGACACATACATAGATGCACAGACACAGACACACACACACACACACTTCCCCACCTGCAGATTCTGTGTGAAGCCTCCCAGGAGCACCCAACCTTGGGTGTGGGTCTCTGTGACGGACGTTGGACTGATGGTGATGGAGACTCAGCTCTTTTTGTCTGGGGTTGATCAGCCCCAGTGTAGTAGGAACATCCAGGATACATCCCTTCAAGTCAGCAGAGATGACAAAAACCTTCTCACTCTCTGCTCTGGCATTGATTTCCTCATTTGTTTCAACACTGACCTGATCAATATCTCATTAGCCAGCTTTCATAGCAATTAGTCTGTTCCTGAACCAATGTTAAATACTTGGGTGACAAAATAGAATTGGACAATGCACTAAGTGAAGCTTTCCATGCTTCAGTCTGCATCACCTGACATTCCTCAAGCCTTCTCCAATCCTGGGACGCCTTGGTGCTCTCTGCCCATGGTGGCCCCACTATAGACAGCTACCAGACATCAGACAGGGTGATCAATGTGGAGCCAAGTCACCACTGACAGTCATTTACTAATCCACATCAAGCCAACCTCTGGAAACCCACCTCCTCCCAACTCCCCCGTCGCCACTACATACTTTATGCACATACACTCAATTCACCAAACATTACTCTACACATAGACATTCAATGTACTATCAATGGCCACTTTACTAGGTTGTTCTGCCCTTTGGGCAGCTGATCTATGTTTTTCTTACGTGATTAAACACATTCATCTATTTTTCCTTTCTCTGCTCATTGTGGTGTTTAACAGTCTTCTATTTTTATGGGTCTTTTTGGGTTCCTTCGTTCCGTGGCTGTCTGTAAGGAGACAACTTTCAAGGTGGTAAAGTGTATTCATACTTTGATAATCAATGTACTCTGAACCCTGTTAAAAGTGTATCCCTGCCACTCGGTCAGCAGATCAAGACAAATCTGTTTCGTCACTTAGCTCTCTAGCTCACTGGATATGCATGGAGCCATCCCTCAACACGAGAACTAAAGGAGGACGTTTTGGGCAACTGCAGTTTTAATGCAGAATCCTTCAAAACAGACACCAGTGTTGAATATTCAAGTTTGGATGTGCAAACATTGTAAATGGGCAATTCTGCCTCACTGGCACATCTAGGGATGTGTGCTTAGCCCACTGCTCTGCTCTCTCCACACCCATGACTGTGTGGCTCCAAAGCCATCTATAAACTTGCTGATGATACAACCATTGTGTCAGAATTTCAGATGATGAAGAAAGAGCATACAGGAGTGAGATAGACCAGCTGGTTGCGAGGTGTCGCAGCAACAACCTTGCAATCAACGTCAGTAAGACTGGAGAACTGATTATGGACTTCAGAAAGGTTAAAGTGAGGGACATAGAGGGATCAGAATTAGAGAGAGTGAGCAGTTCCAGGTCTCTGGGTGTTATGAAAGAGTCATGACAGCGGCTGTATTTCATTAGGAGTTTCAACAGGTTTGTCATGTCACCTAAAACACTCGCAGATTTCTACAGATGTACCATGGAGAGCATTCCAACTGGCTGCATCAACTCCAGCATGGTGGGTGGGCAGCGGGGGGAATCTACTGCACAGGATCAAAATGAATTGCAGAAAGTTGTAAACCCAGTCAGCTCCATTATGGACATTAGCCTCGGGAAAATTCAGGACATCTTCAAGGAGTGATGCCTTAAAAAGGCAGCATACATCATTAAGGACCCATATCACCCAGGCTGTGCCTTTTTCTCATTGCTACCATCAGAAAGGAGGTACAGGAACCTGAAAGCACACACTCAATAATTCAGGAACAGCTTTTCCCCCTCCTCCATCAGATTTCTGAATGGGCATTGAACCCATGTACCACTTTTTTTTATTTCTATTTTGTACTTGTAACTTAATTTAACTATTTAATATCTACTTACTGTAATTCACATTCTTTCCATTACTATGTATTGCATTGTACTGGTTCTGAAAAGTAAGCAGGTTTTACAACATATGCCAGTCAAATTAAACGTGATCCTGATTCACCTTGCGCAGCATGCTCTAAAGCACCAGTCTGGGCAGCCCCCACCTTTAGATGATCTGCATCCCGGAGTCCTGAGAGAGGTTGCTGAAGGGAAACAACCGCATTGGTCATGATCTTTCAAGAATCACTTGATTCCTGCATGCTCCTGGATGATTGGAAGATTGAAAGTATCAATCCATTCTCTAAGAAGGGAGGAAGACAAAAGAAAGGAAATTATAGGCCAGTTAGCCGAACCTCAGTGGTTGGGAAAATGTTGGAATCTTTTAGTAAGGCTGAGGTTTCAGGGTACTTGGCGACTAATGATAAAATAAGTCAAAGTCAGCATCGTTTCAGTCAAGGGAAACCTTGCCTGACAAATCTGTTAGAGTTGTTCGAGGAAGTAACAAGCAGGGTGGACAAAGGAGAGGCAGTGGGTGTCATTTACTTGGAATTTCAGAAGGCATTTGATAAGGTGCCACACATGAGGCTGCTTAACAAGGTAAAATCCTATGGCATCACTGGAAAGATACTGGCATGGATAGCGGAATGGCTGACAGGCAGGAGGCAGTGAGCAGGAATAAAAAAGGCCTGTCTGGTTGGCTGCCGGTGACTAGTGGTGTTGCTCAGGGGTTAGTACAGGGACTGTTACTTTTCACTTTATTTGTCAGTGATTTGAATAATGAAATTGATGACTTTGTGGCAAAGTTTGAGGATGATGCGATGACAGGTGGAGGGGTAGGTAGTGCTGAGGAAGCAGTGTGATTGCAGCAGGACTTTGACATGGAAGAATGGGCAAAAAATTGGCAGATGGAATACAGTGTTGGGAAATGTATGATAATGCATTTTGGTAAAAGGAACAATAGTGCGGACTATTAGCTAAATGGGGAGAAGGTTCAAACATCAGGGGTGCAGAGGGACTTAGGAGTCCTCGTGCAAGATTCTCAGAAGGTTAATTTACAGGATGAGTCTGTGGTAAAGAAGGCAAATGCAATGTTGTCATTTATTTTAAGAGCAATAGAATATAAAAGCAAGGAGATAATGCTGAGCCTTTATTAGACATTAGTCAGGCTGCACTTTGGTTTTTGTCAACAGTTTTGTGACCCATGTCTCACAAAGGATGTGTTGTCATTGGACAGTCCAGAGGAGGTTCATGAAGATGACTCCAGGAATGATGGGGTTAACATATGAGAAGCGTTTGGCAGCTTTGGGCCTGGACTCACTGGACTTTAGAAGAATGCAGGGGGGGGATCTCATTGAAACCTACTGAACATTGAAAAGACTAGTTAGGGTAGATGTGGAGAGGATTTTTCCTCTGGTGGGGGAGTCCAGAACTAGAGAGCACAGCCTCAAATCTGAGGCGCAGCCTTTTGGAACAAAGGTAAGGAGGAATTATTTAGCCAAAGAGTGGTAAGTCTGTGGGATGCTCTACCACAGATTGCGGTGGAGGCCACATCCACGGTATATTTAAGGCGGAATTTGATAGTTATCTGATCATCAATGGATATGGCGAGAAAGCAAGTGCATGGTGTTGAGTGAGATCTGGGATCAGCCATGATGGAATAGCAGAGCAGACTCAATGGGCTCCCATGCCTTATGGTCTTCTTATTCTGGCTTCTACGCCCTTCTTTTTCAGTCCTGGTGAATGGTCTTGGCCCAAAACATTGACTGCTCATTTCTCTCTATAGTCGCTGCTTGACCTACTGAGTTCCTCCATCATTCTGTGTGTTCTGCAGAGTTACCAGACTATATTCAAAGTATTAAATTGGTGATTTTAGCAATTGAAGCTGTAATTAAGCACTCATTGTTATTTTTGCATTGAAAAATATGAAATATTTTTATTTTATTATATTTATTTAGAGATAAAGTACAGTAACAGGCCTTCCAGGCCAGAGTAAGCAATTCAGAAGAGAAGTGCATCCATAGACAGGGAGCCTGAAGCAACTGGAGCAGGCCACAGAGTCAGCGTCAGTTCGGTGAAGAGCCGAGGAAGCTTCAGAAGCGGCTTGATCCTTGCCTCTTGTCCTGATACTCTTTTCAATCCAGCTGTCCTGGCATTTACATTGTACAAACATCAGGTCATTTGTTTTTCTAAGATCCAGGCCCTGTGACATCAGTACCTGGGCTGGACCACCCCGCTATGTGGAGAGGCCAAGAATCCTCCGCTCTACTCACCCCAACTTTGCCTCTTACCTGTATGCCTTGACCCTCGACTCAGCCTTGCTCGTGCTCATCTTTTCATTGCCTGCGGTGATTGTTTACCAGAAAGAGTGATATTAATAAAGTATTTAGTTATATTCTTTGTTTTGTCTGCCGCCACTAGGTAAGTCAATGATCTTCACCAGTGCCATCTTAAACCGGAAGCTGCCTAGGTCTGCCCAGTAACACATTTTCTTCCTTCACAGCTTCTGCCTGACCCGCTGAAGATTTCATGCACGGTCTGTTGTTATACCTGGTTCTCTAACATTCCTCAGGAACGAAAGTGTTCCCAGTCTGGGCTAGGATCACCGCAAGTCCCAGAGACAGAGGGATGACCTTGTCTGCAGTGGCTGCAAGTATCGTTCTCTTATTTAGTTTGCCTTGGTCTGGTCACCAACACATTCCTGTCCTCTACCCAGGCCAGACTCCACTATGTTGTGTTCAAAGTACATTCACTGTTGAAGTATGAATACATTATACATCCCTGAGATTCAGCTCCTTACAGGCAGCCACAAAACAAAGACATTTACAAGGAAGTGTCTGGGGCTGGAGCACCTGAGTTACAAGGGTAGATTGAACAGGTTAAGACTAGATTCCTTGGGACATAGAAGATTGAGGGGAGATTTGATAGAGGTATACAAAATTATGAGGGGTATAGATAGGGTAAATGCAAGCAGGCTTTTCCACTGAGGTTGGGTGGGATTATACCTAGAGGACGTGGGTTAAGGGTGAAAGGTGAAAAGTTTAAGAGGGACATGAGGTGAAACTTCTTCTCTCAGAGGGTGGTGAGAGTGTGGAATGAGCTGCCAGTACACGTGCTGCATGTGAGCTCAATTTCAATGTTTAACTGAAGTTTGGATAGATATGTGGATGGTAGGGGTGTGGAGGGCTACGGTTCAGGTCAGTAGGAGTAGGCAGTTGAAAAGGTTTGGCATGGACTAGATGGGCCAAAGAGCCTGTTTCCGTATGTTAGTTTTCTAAAGCCATCAAAATGACTTAAACACCCAATGTGCGGAGATGTAAAAACAAATCGTGCAAACAACTGAGGTTAACTAAAGCCAGTCCACAGCTGACACGACTGTTGTGGGAAGAACACGACTGTTCTGGTCTTCATGGCGAGCCAGACAGTGTCGGGCTCCAATGTTTCTAGAACATCTGTAGATTTAATTCTTGTCCTAACTAGAGTCATTAAGCCTTTGTACTTCCTGTTCAACCTTGTCAACTTCATTTTGACTGGCACTGAGTTCTCCATAGATTGTGGTTATTTAAAACAGACTTCCGGTCTTTGTTGTGAGAATGATTTTTCTCACTGTGTCGCTCAGTGGAGCTGCCAATATTCTATTGGAATTCTTCTGTATAACCTCTTGTTTCCATCTCGATATGGGAGTCTGTCATTCCTCTGGACATGGGTTCAGTCGTCGTCACGCGAGGCTGTGTATGCTGCTGGGTGAGAGACAGTTGCTTTTCAGATTTCAGTCACTGGAGGGAGATAGTCACCAACGTTTCCCACAGCCACTGCACCAGACTGCCGGCAGAAATACAACTCAGAACACACAAACCTCCCGAACACAAGAGATCCTGCAGATGCTGGAAATCCAGAGCAACACACACAAAATGCTTCAAGAACTCTTAGTAAATTCCCAGTGAAGATTCTTGGCCCAAAATACCCCCAACGATGCTGCCCGAGCTGCTGAGTTCCTCCAGAATGTTGTGTGTTGTTGCACATGCATCTTCTGACAGTTCATTTGCTGGGCAGGGGGAAATGCGGAACACGAGAAGCCTTCTGTCACTGCAGGGTCAGAAGTGCAAGTTTCCAGTGAGATCGACCCTGAATGACCTTGGGACCAGTGTAACACCAGCTCCAATCAGTCCCTGGTATCCAGCAATGACAGGAAACCGTGTGGGGAATGTGCACTGGGGCACTTCCACTTTCTTGACCTCAGAAGTCCGGGTCTGGTGGCACAAGTAGTCACCACTACTGGGGTCTTCTGTGGTTGTAGTGGATGACCATGACGTCATCTGTGTCTTGTCATCCCCTCCGCTCTCCACAGAGCATTGCAGATCCGGCTTCATGGCCATTGGCTCTCATTGTAGATCTCATCTGCCCTGTCCACCGGGGCTGACTTTGCATGCTGGGACAGGCGTGTCCCTCTCTCACTAGGGTAAGAGGCCCACAGCTACCCTCACCTGGTTTAGCCCACCTGTCGAAGCGGTGTACCAGGACGTGGCCGCTGTACTTGGAGCCGCAGGTGAGAGCTGAGTGCCTGGGTGACATTCGCATCATAGAGTCAAAGCATAGAAACAGGCTTCTCAGCCCACTGAGTCTGGGCCAACCAACAGACACCCATTTACAGAGTCCCTGCACATTTTCCATATATTCCCACCAGATCCTCAAGGCCCCAAACAGTCCTTCGAGGTGATGCAACACTTCAGCTGTGAGTCTGTCAGGGGTCATCCTGTGCTCTTGATGCGGCTACAGCAGTGAGACCTGGCACAGACTGGAGAACTACTATTTCAGGCATCTTTTGCTCTCTCTGCTGCGAAAGACAGCATCTCCTGATGGCTACAGATTTCAAGTGACTTTCCATTCACATTCCTTGCAGGGCTTCGCGCCGAGGTAATTAAGTGGTAAAAATTAAAGTTCAAAGTTCAAATTAAATTTATTATCAAGGTAGATGTATGTCACCATATATAATCCTGAGATTCTGTAGGAATACTCAATAAATCTATAATGGAATAATAGCCATAAAAAATCAATGAAAGGTCGCAGCAACTTTGTCGTTCATCCCGTGTACATAAGATAATAAACTGTGCAGATACAAAAAGAAAGAAATACTAATCATAAATAAATAAGCAATAAATGTTGAGAATATAAGATGAAGAGTCCTTGAAAGTGAGTCCATTGGTTGTGGGAACATTTCAATGATGGGGCGAGTTGAAGTTAGCCCCTTTGGTTTAAGAGCCTGATAATGTTAAGGGGTAATACCTCCCCCTGGGGGTGCGAGTCCTAAGACCCCTGTCCTTTCTTGCTGATGGCAGCAGTGAGAATAGAACATGTCCTGGGTAGTGATGTGTAAGCTGTCTCGGAATGGACATGACAAGCCCCTTCACCGGTGGTGGTACCCCAAACACTCCATTTATTTAAGAAACTCACTTATATAACTCACTCCACCCCTGAATGTTCGAGCTGTTAAAGCAACTGTGTGAGCAAGGCTCCCTGTTGTGCAGCCTGGATCTGTCCATGGATTGGTTGGCTCCCTATTGAATAGCCTGGATCTGTCCATGGATTGGTTGGCTTCCTATTGAACAGCCTGGATCTGTCCATGGATTGGTTGGCTCCCTGTTGAGCAACCTAGATCTATCAGTGGATTGGTTGGCTCCCTGTTGAGCAGCCTGGATCTGTCCATGGATTGGTTGGTTCTCTGTTGAGCAGCCTGGATCTATCAGTGGATTGGTTGGCTCCCTATTGAATAGTCTGGATCTGTCCATGGATTGGTTGGTTCTCTGTTGAGCAGCCTGGATCTATCAGTGGATTGGTTGGCTCCCTATTGAATAGCCTGGATCTGTCCATGGATTGGTTGGCTCCCTGTTGAGCAGCCTGGATCTGTCGATGGATTGGTTGGTTCTCTGTTGAGCAGCCTGGATCTGTAGGTAGATTGGTTGGTTGATTAAGCATAAAGGTGATGTGATGGCCCCCTGCCTACCAGTTTGTCCTTCCCTTTCCTCCCATCTTCTTATTCTGGCTTTCTCCCCCTTCCTTTCCAGTCCTGATCACGGGTCTCGGCCCTGAAACGTCAACTGTTTATTTCTCTCCATGGATGCTGCCTGTCTGGGCTCAAGCCAAGCCACCTCCTCCTGTCTGAACCCTTGCTGTACTGGCAAAGCAAAAAGATTGTTGATCAGGAATATAAATTATCTTGATCACAACTTACATTAGTAATGATGCAATTAGGCGAACTTGCATTGAATAATGAAGCACTTCGTCAAATTTATTAGCCACTTAATGTCTGCAGATTCCTTCAAGCAATCAGCTTTGATTTAACTGAGTGTAGTGTGAAGCTATGACTGCATCAGAGTTCAAATACTTTTGCAAAGGTTATGTAAGATTAACATGAAAGACGGTTTGATTGCAGCTTGCCGCCTGCCTTCCAGGCCAATGGTGCCTCAAGATGACCTGATCTAATAGAGGTTTACGAGATTATAAGACAGCAGTATCTTGTTCCCAGAGGTGAAGTATCTAATACCACAGGGCATGCATTTAAGGTGAAGGGGTAATTTCAAAGGAGATGTGAGGGGTAAATTTTTTATACAGCTGCCTGTGGTGGCAATAGAGGCAGATACGTTAGAGATTTTTAGGAGATGTTTAGACAGGCGCATGGACGTGAGGAAAATGGAGGGATGTGGACATTGACCACCAGGAGGAAAAGAACCTTGTCGCTGGGAATGGAGGCTTGCGTGCTTCAATGACCCAGAAAGATATGTCCGCTGGAGTCAGGGGCTTGTGCTCTGACTCTTGGTAGGGTCACCCATGCCAAACGGGTCAAAGGGGAGAGGCCCTTGTAGGGGTCCACTGGCCCTCCAGGTCAGAGGATTCGGCTCAGGGCTAACCACCCTGACTGGTCAAACGCAATCGTTACAGAAGCAGCAATGAAGAATCCTTCTAAGAATCCTTTGAGTGCAAAGCTATGCACAGACAGAGATGGAGCACGTTCATTACTGCCCTAAAGGCCAGTAAGGAAGTAGACGGAAGAGATTAGTTTGGCTGACCATTGGATTACTGGTTTAACTGGCTCAGCACAACACTGTGGGCCGAAGGGCCTGTTCTATGTCCTAAGGTTTAGCAGGTGCCTGGTGGTACATACTTGGCTGAATTTCACAGGGTTGAGACAAATCAGGGTTGAGTTCAGGGTTGAATTTCACAGGGTTGAGCAGGCTTGAGACAAGTCCAGATGTTGGGAGTGAAAGAACGGCTGTCCCACAGCTGGGAAGAGGACGTACTGGTGCTGCAGTGCGTGAACACTGAGGTTCCACTCATAAATCAAAGTACTGAGTACAGGAGATGGGATATTATGTTGAAGTTGTATTAAGACATTGGCGAAGCTTAACTCAGAGAATTGTGTGCAGTTTTGGGCATCTGCCTACAGGAAAGATGCAAATCCGGTTGAAAGACTACAGAGAAAAATTACAGGGATGTTGCTGGCTCTGGAGGACCTGAGTTACAGGCAAGTATTGAATAGTTTCGGACTTTACTCTTTGGAATATAGGAATGAAAGGGGAAATGAGTCCACTCCAAACTCTTAACCTGCCTGCTCCCTTTGATCTGCAGCGTGACCATAGCCCTCCATACCCCTACCAGCTTCGTCCTTGTCCAAACTACTCTGAAGCGTTGAAATCAGGCACCACTGGCACTGGCAGCTCGCTCCACACTTACGACCCTCTGAGTGAAGATGTTTCCCCTCACGTTCACCTTAAACCTTTCACATTTCCCCTTTAACCCATGACCTCTAGGTCTAGTTTCACCCAACCTCAGTGGAAAAAACCTGTTTGCATTTACCCTATCTATACCCCTCATAATTTTGTACACCTCGATCAAATCTCCTCCCATTCTTCTATGTTGCAAGAAATAAAGTCCTGACCTATCTAACCGTTCCCTATAACTCAGTTGCTCCAGACCTGGCAACATCTTTGTGCTAATTAATATAAATTAACATAACTAATGTTAATATAAGTTTTAGTTAGCTGGTGTTTGTCCTTGTCTTGCATTGCGCTGCTGTTGTATGAAGCTAATTTTCGTGCAATTTATACTCGGATTAGCTATGACAATGACAAACTTGAATTATATATCTGCTATATATGGGAGAATTGTTAGTTTACACATCCTTACTCAAACAATTCATTGTTCGTAAATCCATCTGGTCAATACAAAACTCTGGAGAACGCTGAATAAAACTGTCTGTTTCATACAGAAGCTCAGTGCTATCCGTGCAGAGGACCAGGCAGGAATTCCATTTTGACTAGAATCAGAGTCAGAACCAGGTTTAATATCACCAAGATATGTCATGAAATTTGTTGTCTTTGTGGCAGCGATACAATGCAATACAGTTCCTACTATTACTGCAAGTATATATATGCAGAGGGAAAGAAGATGTTCCTGAATCCTAAGGCAGCACCTTCCAGACCCATGACCACGTCCATCTAGGAGGACGAGAAGGGCAGATACCTGGGAACACCCCCACTTGGAAATCCCCCCACCAACTCACTCGCCACTCTGACTGGGAAACACATCGCCGTTCCTTCATTGTCGCTGGGTCAAAATCATGGAATTCGCTCCTTAACAGCACTGTGAGTGTACAGCACCTCAGGGACTGCAGCGGCTCAAGAAGGCAGCTCATCACCACCTTCTCAGGGGCAACTAGGGGTGGGCAATAAATGCTGGCTTAGCTGGCGACGCCCACATCCTGAAAATGAATTTTAAGAAATTGGGTGTGTGTCCTCAGACCTCTGTACCTCCTTCCTGATGGTTACAATGAGAACAGTCATGACCTGGATGATGGGGGGGCGGGGCATGTCCTTAATGATGGATGCCGCCTTTTTCAGGCATCGCTCCTTGAAGATGCCTTGGATACTACGGAGACTAGCGCCCAGGATGGAACTGAATCAGTTTACAACTCTCTGCAGCTAATTTTGGTCCTGTGCAGTAGCCCCCACCCAGACAGTGATGTAGCCAGTTAGAATCCTCAGTACATCTGTCGAAATTTGCAAGTGCAAGTTCTAAACTGTACTCACAAATAAAAAGGTCTATTTCATGCAAGGACAAACCCCTGACGCCGACTGTTATCCGTGCAGAGGACCAGACAGGCATTTCATTTTTGTCACTGCTCAAGCTGCAGAAATTGTCGTGGGGCTAGTTGATCACAGAGACACTGCAACCGTGGAGGTTCGAGCACTAGCTATACCACAAATCAGGAAGAGAATTATTGCTGAAGTATCGATTAATCCTGAGCAACAGAGACAGAACATATAGTTGTGACCCATCTTTCTCCTCTGAGCTGCTCTGTGTGTTGTCCAGCAGAGCCCTTGGGAGACGGAGGAATTGATTCCAAAGATTCCTTGCCTGCTGATGTGTGCCGACTGCAAACCTGTGGTGCACTGGCCTTCGTCAGTCAGGTACAGGAGCTGGATGAAAAATACTAATCCATTCAACTGTGACAAGGGAAAATTTACTGCCCATCACCAGCTAACCCTGCGCTGGGAGGTCGCTGATTCTGCTGCGAGGCCAGTTTAAATCCAGCCACATTACTTTCATATACAACTTCTAAGACAGAGTGTGGAGTGCCCTACCAAGGGTGGTGGCAGAGGCAGATACGTAAAGGACATTTAAGAAACTCTTAAATAGGTATTAGGGTGATGGAAAGATGGAAGGCTATGGGAGAGGGAAGGGTTAGATTGATTTTACTCACTGCTCGTTACACCACTGGTCCTCCATTTCTGCCTGTCCGCAGAAAGGTTCTTCTTTCCTCGCAATCCATTTGCAGACATTTAATCGCCACGTGAGGACACATCATCAGCGCATTATTAATTGTGGTGTGTCCTCCGAACGCTTGGCCTTTGTAAACGTATCCATCAGCTGATTGGCCGTCATTACGGAAACCCAATTGTGATGCGGGGAGGAAATCTTGTTGCTGATTGGTTGTGTGGCAAACCTCAAGCCTTGTGGTTTGGAAGTTTGCCCGCATTGACTCATAAGTAGGATTGAGTTCGAAGTGTCTGCTTACAAATTAGTTTGAGGAAAATCTGGCTTCTAGGAATTCTCTTGCATGCCGTCTGTTTGCTTGTGCCACTACTCTCACTGAAGCCCAGTCGAATCTGTGCCCCTCTCAACTTCATGTCACTTTACAGCCAGTTGGTTCTTCATTGTTGTTTCTGTGACAGTCCTGTTTGACCAGCCTGGCTTGTTAGCCCTGAGTTTAAACTCCACCCCCCTCCCACCCCCGTGATCCTGGAGGAGCAGTGGGCCACTCTTAGCCCTCTACTCTTTGACCTGTTCAGCATGGGTGACCCTACCAAGAGTTAAAGCGTAAAGACCCTGACTCCAGCCAGCATATGTCTCTGGGTCATTGAGGCACATAAGCCTCCAAACCCTTCATCAAGGTTGTGGTCCTCTTGGAGGAGATTAATCTTAGAGTAGCTTGTAAGGTCAGCATAACATCATGGGCTGAAAGGCCTGTATTGTGCTGTACTGTTCTATGTTCTACACCCTGTTTACCCCTTAGCCTCCTCCACCCCAAACTCTCCAATTTCTACATAAAACTGAAATGTCCATCCAGACAACATCCAGCTTTATTCTTTTACAGAGTAGTGAGGGTATGGGTCTGGTGGAGGCAAAATTCAAAGTTCAAAGTAAATTTTATTATCAAAGTACATACGTCACTATATAAAACCTGAGATTCATTTTCTTGTGGGCAAATCTATAGAATAATAACCATAACCAACGGAAGACCAATGAACTGGAGCGTTCAATCAGAGTGCAGAAGACAACAAATGGTGTAAACACTAAAAGAAGAAACAATTATAATAAATAAATAAGCAGTAAGTATCAAGAACATGAGATGAAGAGTCCTTGAAAGTGAATACATAGGTTGTCAGAACATTTCAATGGTGGGGCAGGTGAAGTTAATTGAAGTTATCCCCTTTGTTCAGCAGCCTGATGGTTGAGGGGTAGCAGGTAGATTACGGACACATAAGAAATTCTCAGATCGGCACGAGGATGATAGAAAAATGGAGGGCAGGGTCAGAATGATCTTCAAGTAGGTTAAAAGTTGGCACAACGTCATGGGTCAAAGGCCCCGCACTGTGATGTAATGGTTATGTTCCTAAACTGTGCACGTGAGCAATCAGCTGACCATGTGTTGGGATGGGACAGTGAATATCAAAATCCACAGCACAGGGAGCTTTTGGGAAGTGCAGGTAGGTAAGCAGGTCAGGTCTAATCAGGTATTATTTTATAGCAGTGATTTTCACATTTTACAGAAAGAAGATTCCGCAATGCACCACTCCAGACAGTGGAGGATATATCTCTGCAATAAAACTGGGCAAAGAGATACATTGCTGTAATATCAATACTGGGCTGAGGGTAAGGACAGCAAGTTTCATTCCCTGAAGGCCCCGATGAACAAAATAGAAGAGTCCAGTGCTCCAGCTCGTCACCAGAAAGACTCACATCTCATTTCCAGGACCAGCAGAAAATTAACTTAATTTGCGGTGATCTTGTTGAAGTTTACAGGATTCAGAGTGTGGAGATCGATGGATGTTTCCACTGTCATAGAGTCAAGGTTAGAGAGCAAAGCACCACAGAAGCAGGCCCATCCAGGCTTTCACTACTGCCATCGGGCAGGAGGTACAGGAGCCTCAGGGTCCCACTCTACCAGCTTCAGGGACAGTTATTACCCCACAACCATCAGGCTCCTGAACCAGTGTGGATAACTTCTTTCACCACAATGAGCCTCAGGTCGCACCCCACCAGCTTCAGGAACAGTTATTACGCCACAATCATCAGGATCCTGAACCAGTGTGGATAACTTCACTCACCACAATGAGCCTCAGGTCCCACACCATCAGGTTCAGGAACAGTTATTACCCCACAACCATCAGGCTCCTGAACCAGTGTGGATAACTTCACTCACCACAATGAGCCTCAGGACCCACACCACCAGGTTCAGGAACAGTTATTACCCCACAACCATTAGGCTCCTGAACCAGTGTGGATAACTTCACTCACCACAATGAGCCTCAGGTCGCACACCACCAGGTTCAGGAACAGTTATTACCCCACAACCATCAGGCTCCTGAACCAGTGTGGATAACTTCACTCACCACAATGAGCCTCAGGTCCCACACCACCAGGTTCAGGAACAGTTATTACCCCACAACCATCAGGCTCCTGAACCAGTGTGGATAACTTCATTCACCACAACTCTGAACTGATTCTACAAACTATGAACTCATGTTCAAGGATTCTACAACTCATGTGCTCAATTTATTTATTTATTGTCATTTCATATTTGCACAATTTGTTGTCTTTTGTACTTTGGTTATTTGTCCATCTTTGTTCCATAGTTACAAAGTACATTTGTTATCGAAGTATGCAGTACACAGCCCTGAGATTCATCTTCTTGCAGGCAACCATGAGGCAAAGAAATACCATAGAACCTGTTCAGAAAAAACTCCACAAAATGAAGCCCGTCAAATACTCAATGTGTGAAATAAAAAGAACAAATCATGCAAACAGCACGGTGTAGTGCTGGAGTGCAATTTTTCATTGATTCCATGGTGTTTCTTTGTATTTACTGTGAATGCTCACAAGAAAATAAATCTCAGGGTTGTACATATATACTTTGATATTAAAATTTACTTTGAAATTTGAAGATCTAGGCCTAGTGTTTGGTGAGTGGCAGTGTTTATTGAACACAGAAAGTGGTGAATGTGTGGAATGCCCTGCTAGGGTGATGGGAGTGGGAGATACATTAGGGACGCTTCAGAATCTCTTAGATAGGCACATGGATGTTAGAAAAATGGAGAGCTATGTGGGAGAGAAGGATAAGATTGATCTTGAAAGGATGGAATGACATTGTGGGGCCTGTACCGTGCTGTAATGCTTTCTTTTCTAAGTTCTACATTCTGCTTTCAATGTTCTGTTATGTGCCCTGTGTTCGAGATTCCGTGTTCTGCGTTCAATGTTCTGTTATGTGGCCTGTGTTCTATGTTCTATGTTCTGTGTTCTGTGTTCAATGTTCTATGTTCTATGTTCTACATTCTGTGTTCTACATTTTGTGTTCTGTGTTCAATGTTCTATGTTCTATGTTCTGTGTTCTGTGTTCAATGTTCTATGTTCTGTGTTCTACATTTTGTGTTCTGTGTTCAATGTTCTGTGTTCCACATTCTGTGTTCTGTGTTCAATGTTCTATGTTCTGTGTTCTACATTTTGTGCTCTGTGTTCAATGTTCTGTGTTCCACATTCTGTGTTCTGTGTTCAATGTTCTATGTTCTATGTTCTGTGTTCTACATTCTGTGTTCTGTGTCCTGTGCTTTACATTCTATGCTCAGACAAAAGGGTCACCATCCCTCGAGCTTAAGCTGATCTTCTTTACAACTGTGTGGAACATATGGATGGGGTAGGGAGTGGAGCTAACTCCCCCCTCCCACTCTGAGCCCTCCAACTTTAGAAATTCCAGCATCTGCTGATTCTCAACTGGCCAAATGCTTGAAGGAATCAGGCACGAATTACACATTAACGGAGGAACTAATTGATTTAAAGAGCCAATGCTTTATGCGAGGTTGTGTGTCTTTGGGCTACAGTGTGAATCAGCGGCCTTATTAATCAATCCTCCAATGCAACACTTTCAACAGAAGTTTTGTAATAGTATGCAGGGTTTTTAATAATTAACATTTTGTAACTCCAAGGATTACTTTGTAATTTGAACCAAGTGGTGTGTGTGTACATTTCACCTAGCCTGGGAGGAGGGACAGGAGAATGGTCTTCGGCCTTCAGTGAGTGGAGGCTTGGCCCAGAGAGACGTAGAGTTTGCAAATCAATATTCTGACAACTTCAGATATCAAGCTTGTCCTCTTTAGAGTGTAGAAGCTATATCAGTACAGGCTAGAAACACACCCTTCAATACAACATGCCATTCTGAATTATTTAGATCATAGGACAATACATTTCAGTACAGGCCCTTCAGCCCACAAAGTTGTGCCAACTTTTTAACCCACTCCAAAAATCATCTGACCCTTTCATCTTACATAGCCATCCATTTTTCTATCACCCTCGTGCCTTTCTAAGAGTTTCTTTTTTTTTTGTCGTCTGCACTCTGGTTGAACTCTCTGATTGGGTGGTATCTCATTGGGTCTGTTTTGGTTATTATTCTGGAGATTTATTGAGAATCCCCACAAGAAGATAAATCTCAGGCTTGTAGATGGCGGCATATAAAATTTACTTTGCACTTTGGCTCTGCCACCACCCCAGGCTGGGGGTTCCACACACCCTCTCTGCCACCACCCCAGGCTGGGAGTTCCACACACCCTCTCTGCCACCACCCCAGGCTGGGAGTTCCACACACCCTCTCTGACACCACCCCAGGCTGGGGGTTCCACACACCCTCTCTGACACCACCCCAGTTTGGGGGTTCCACACACCCTCTCTGACACCACCCCAGGCTGGGGGTTCCACACACCCTCTCTGCCACCACCCCAGGCTGGGAGTTCCACACAACCTCTCTGCCACCACCCCAGGCTGGGGGTTCCACACACCCTCTCTGACACCACCCCAGGCTGGGGGTTCCACACACCCTCTCTGCCACCACCCCAGGCTGGGGGTTCCACACACCCTCTCTGACACCACCCCAGGCTGGGGGTTCCACACACCTTCTCTGACACCACCCCAGGCTGGGAGTTCCACACACCCTCTCTGACACCACCCCAGGCTGGGGGTTCCACACACCCTCTCTGCCCCCACCCCAGGCTGGGGGTTCCACACACCCTCTCTGACACCACCCCAGGCTGGGAGTTCCACACACCCTCTCTGACACCACCCCAGGCTGGGGGTTCCACACACCCTCTCTGCCACCACCCCAGGCTGGGAGTTCCACACACCCTCTCTGACACCACCCCAGGCTGGGGGTTCCACACACCCTCTCTGCCACCACCCCAGGCTGGGGGTTCCACACACCCTCTCTGACACCACCCCAGGCTGGGGGTTCCACACACCCTCTCTGCCACCACCCCAGGCTGGGGGTTCCACACACCCTCTCTGACACCACCCCAGGCTGGGGGTTCCACACACCCTCTCTGCCCCCACCCCAGGCTGGGGGTTCCACACACCCTCTCTGACACCACCCCAGGCTGGGGGTTCCACACACCCTCTCTGCCACCACCCCAGGCTGGGGGTTCCACACACCCTCTCTGCCACCACCCCAGGCTGGGAGTTCCACACACCCTCTCTGCCACCACCCCAGGCTGGGGGTTCCACACACCCTCTCTGCCACCACCCCAGGCTGGGGGTTCCACACACCCTCTCTGCCACCACCCCAGGCTGGGGGTTCCACACACTCTCTCTGACACCACCCCAGGCTGGGGGTTCCACACACCCTCTCTGCCACCACCCCAGGCTGGGGGTTCCACACACCCTCTGACACCACCCCAGGCTGGGAGTTCCACACACCCTCTCTGACACCACCCCAGGCTGGGGGTTCCACACACCCTCTCTGACACCACCCCAGTTTGGGGGTTCCACACACCCTCTCTGCCACCACCCCAGGCTGGGGGTTCCACACACCCTCTCTGCCACCACCCCAGGCTGGGGGTTCCACACACCCTCTCTGACACCACCCCAGGCTGGGAGTTCCACACACCCTCTCTGACACCACCCCAGGCTGGGGGTTCCACACACCCTCTCTGACACCACCCCAGGCTGGGGGTTCCACACACCCTCTCTGCCACCACCCCAGGCTGGGAGTTCCACACAACCTCTCTGCCACCACCCCAGGCTGGGGGTTCCACACACCCTCTCTGACACCACCCCAGGCTGGGGGTTCCACACACCCTCTCTGCCACCACCCCAGGCTGGGAGTTCCACACACCCTCTCTGCCACCACCCCAGGCTGGGGGTTCCACACACCCTCTCTGCCACCACCCCAGGCTGGGGGTTCCACACACCCTCTCTGCCACCACCCCAGGCTGGGAGTTCCACACACCCTCTCTGCCACCACCCCAGGCTGGGGGTTCCACACACCCTCTCTGCCACCACCCCAGGCTGGGGGTTCCACACACCCTCTCTGACACCACCCCAGGCTGGGGGTTCCACACACCCTCTCTGACACCACCCCAGGCTGGGGGTTCCACACACCCTCTCTGCCACCACCCCAGGCTGGGAGTTCCACACACCTTCTCTGACACCACCCCAGGCTGGGAGTTCCACACACCCTCTCTGACACCACCCCAGGCTGGGGGTTCCACACACCCTCTCTGCCCCCACCCCAGGCTGGGGGTTCCACACACCCTCTCTGACACCACCCCAGGCTGGGAGTTCCACACACCCTCTCTGCCACCACCCCAGGCTGGGAGTTCCACACACCCTCTCTGACACCACCCCAGGCTGGGAGTTCCACACACCCTCTCTGACACCACCCCAGTTTGGGGGTTCCACACACTCTCTCTGCCACCACCCCAGGCTGGGGGTTCCACACACCCTCTCTGCCACCACCCCAGGCTGGGGGTTCCACACACCCTCTCTGACACCACCCCAGGCTGGGAGTTCCACACACCCTCTCTGCCACCACCCCAGGCTGGGGGTTCCACACACCCTCTCTGCCACCACCCCAGGCTGGGAGTTCCACACACTCTCTCTGCCACCACCCCAGGCTGGGGGTTCCACACACCTTCTCTGCCACCACCCCAGGCTGGGGGTTCCACACACCCTCTCTGATACCACCCCAGGCTGGGGGTTCCACACACCCTCTCTGACACCACCCCAGGCTGGGGGTTCCACACACCCTCTCTGCCACCACCCCAGGCTGGGGGTTCCACACACCCTCTCTGCCCCCACCCCAGGCTGGGGGTTCCACACACCCTCTCTGCCACCACCCCAGGCTGGGAGTTCCACACACCCTCTCTGCCACCACCCCAGGCTGGGGGTTCCACACACCCTCTCTGACACCACCCCAGGCTGGGGGTTCCACACACCCTCTCTGTCACCACCCCAGGCTGGGAGCTCCACACACCCTCTCTGACTCCACCCCCCGATACCCTTCTCCAATCACCTTAACATTATGGCTCCTCACACTGGCCACTTTCACCTTGGGGAAAAGAAATCTCTGGCTTACCACTTTGATCTGCGTCTCTTATGATCTGTGGAATTCGTTGCCACAGGCAGCTGTGGAGGAGAACTGATTGGGTATATTTAAAGTGGAGGTTGATTGGTTCTTGTCTAGTCAGGGCATCAAAGATGGCGGGGTGAAAGGGATGAGAGGGCTAATAAATCAGCCGCAATAGAATGGTAGAGCAGACTCGGTGGGCTATGTGGCCTAATTCTGCTCCTATGTTCTAGTTAAATGACTGACTGAAGTATTCCCTTCCGCCTGTCCGCTCCAGTCAGGTTCCCCCTTCTCCAGTCCTGATTCTCTTTCACCAATCAACTTCCCAGCTCTTTACTTCACCCCTTCCCCCTCTCCCGGTTTCACCATCACCTCCCCCACCCAAAACTTCCTACTCTGACTCCTCATCTCTTTTTTTCCAGTCCTGATGAAGAGTCTCAGTCTGAAACATCGACTGTTCACTCTTTTCCGTACATGCTGCCTGACCTGCAGAGTTCCTCCGGCGTTTTGTATGTGTTCCACCTCATCTGTATCTCAGCCTCTCACTTCATCCCCCCTCACCTACCCACCTTTCACCTCACCTGGTCTCACCTATCTTGTCCTCCCCCTCGGCACCCAGTCCTAATGAAAAATCTCTGCCCAAACGTTGACTGTCTACTTCCCTCTACGGATGCTGCCTGACCCATTGAGTTTTGTGCAAGTTCCTAATTATGGAGTACATTAGTAATCAGCCAATTAGACAGTAGACAATAGACAACAGACAATAGGTGCAGGAGTAGGCCATTTGGCCCATCGAGCCAGCACTGCCATTCACAGTGATATATAACCATATAACAATTACAGCATGGAAACAGGCCATCTTGACCCTTCTAGTCTGTGCCGACACTTACACTCACCTAGTCCCACTGGCCCGCACTCAGCCCATAACCCTCCATTCCTTTCCTGTCCATATACTTATCCAATTTTACTTTAAATGACAATACCGAACCTGCCTCTACCAGTTCTACTGGAAGCTCGTTCCACACAGCTACCACTCTCTGAGTAAAGAAATTCCCTCTCATGTTACCCTTAAACTTTTGCCCCCTAACTCTCAACTCAAGTCCTCTTGTTTGAATCTCCCCTACTGTCAATGGAAAAAGCCTATCCACGTCAACTCTATCTATCCCCTTCATTATTTTAAATACCTCTATCAAGTCCCCCCTCAGCTTTCTATGCTCCAAAGAATAAAGACCTAACTTGTTCAGCCTTTCCCTGTAACTAAGGTGCTGAAACCCAGGTAACATTCTAGTAAATCTCCTCTGTACTCTCTCTATTTTGTTGACATCTTTCCTATAAGTAGGTGACCAGAACTGTACACAGTACTCAAAATTTGGCCTTACCAATGCCTTGAACAATTTTAACATGACATCCCAACTCCTATACTCAATGCTCTGATTTATAAAGGCCAGCATATCAAAAGGTTTCTTCACCACCCTATCCACATGAGATTCCACCTTCAGGGAACTATGCACCATTATTCCTAGATCACTCTGTTCTTCTCCATTCCTCAAAGGAGATTTATCATGTATGTCCCATTTTGATTATTCCTACCAAAATGTAGCACCTCACATTAAACTTCAATCTGCCATCATTCAGCTCACTCTTCTAACTGGCCTAAATCTCTCTGCAAGCTTTGAAAACCTACTTCATTATCCACAACGCCACCTATCTTAGTATCATCTGCATACTTACTAATCCAATTTACCACCCCATCATCCAGATCATTAATGTATATGACAAACAACATTGGACCCAGTACAGATCCCTAAGGCACACCACTAGTCACTGGCCTCCAAGCTGACAAAAAGTTTTCCACCACTACTACTCTCTGGCATCTCCCATCCAGCCACTGTTGAATCCATTTTACTACTTCAATATTAACAGCGAAAGATTGAACCTTCCTAACTAACCTTCTGTGCGGAACCTTGTCAAAGGCCTTACTGAAGTCCATATAGACAACATCCACTGCTTTACCCTCATGAACTTTCCTCGTAACCTCTTCAAAAAATCATCCACAATCAGCACCCCCCCAATTAGAATGCGGAGTGCTGTGCAGTCCACATCCCTGTACTGGGATGTAATGCTGGGAGTGAAGGTTGCTTTTGGGACAGGCCGTATAAGGAACATGCCCAGGTTACAAAGCATCTCAACCTTGTCCAGAGTAAATGCTTGCCATCTCACCGACTGCAGAACGAATGTCCAACCGCTAAGAATAAGTGTACCGCTGTAATTACTGATGCTGACTGAGGATTAGCATGAGAACTGATTGTTGGTCCAGGGAGACATTATCCTTCTCAAGCCAGCAGTCCAAAGGTTAAAGGAAAATCTCTGGGGTGGGGCACTGAGGTTTGGGAGTGTGGGGGGGACGGGACATGTCATTCACCCCATCTCCATCTGTTCTGTCAATGCAGTTGGAAACTGAAGGCACCATGCGTAACCATAGCAACTTGCTGAAGAGCCAGGAAGGAGATTTGTGGCTTTGCTCTCAATATACTTCTTAAAAGGGCATTGATTGTGAAGCAGGATACCTCGGCCCAGTGCCTTGTCAGCATGCTCTGCAAACTTACAGGTTCGGGTCCAATGATGGCCGGAGAATTCTCTGGGACGTCGGCTTGTCTACGCCCAGCGTCAGGACTGGGACCAAACGAGAAAAAGATTCATCACAGCACCTTCCGCTCTAAGTTCAAAGTACATTTATTATCAAAGTATGTATACATGACACAACCTTGAGATTCGTCTCCTTACAGGCAGCCACAAAACAAAGAATCACAAAAGAACCCATTAAAAAACACGAGGAGCGTCAATCATCCAACGTGCAGAGAGAAAAAAGGACGCAAACAAATAGCATTCTGAATTGGTCCTCAAAGACAATCCTGCCCACGGACCCCTAGTTCAGTGCAGAGTGGAACAGTGAACTGAACTGACCCAGTCCTCACCTCGTGCCCTGACACCCTAACCTTTTCACTCTGGCCCAGCACTGAAATCGTTCGAACATTGGGTCCAGTCGCTTCGATATGCTCGGAGATCTGGACCCCACCACCAGGATTCGACCTTTACCCGACCATTCCGATTTGGCCTGGTGCTTAAATCGATCAAACCGGGGTCTTGCTCGCTCTCGCTGCCTTGCCTCAGTTCTGCCACATCGAATTGCCTCCAAGTCCGAAGGGAAATTACAAACCATTGTCTGCGATCATTTATCACAAAAAAATGTAATTATCAGAGTATTCAGTTGTTTTCCTTGCTTCATCAGTCACCAGCCAGAGGCAGGTGAGATTCAGCAGCGCCATCTTAAACCGCTCACCATCTCAATAGTCAGGCAGCCTTGCTGTGGAGAATTTCTCGTATTTCCGTTTCATCGTTGGGCACGTTAGTCTCATAACAGATCTTTGTTAAACAACGTAGGTAACTCGAGGTGTTGCAGAATTACCCCCGATGCCATGTCAGTCAGATCCTCCTCGTTCACTGAAGAATAGCCCGCCGTGTTCTCTCCTAGTTTGCCATCCGCAGTTGAGAGGTTCTAGATCCCCTCCAACAGCTCTGAGGGGCATTGACACCAGTCTCCCGAACCACACACTATGTTCTGAGCCTTGTCGTAGGCTGACAGTTGGACAGAAGAAAGCGTTCAAAGTCACCACCTCATAGGAGCCTCAGGCCTGTAATGGGTCAGGCTGGAATAAACGATGTTCTACCAATGTACACCAAGGCTTTGCATAGGTGGAAAAGGAATGGACCACATGCCCTACCACGTCTCCCTTCATCCAATCAGGCACCTCCTGCCCCATGTGAGGGTCCCACACCTGTCACCTCAGAACCAAAGAACGATGAGGAAGAAGTCTTCTCATCATATGAGAGATGGCCTGTGAAGAACTGTGAGTTTGCAGTGCTCCAGCCAAACCACATCTACCGCCCAGTGTTGGCTTCCTGATGTAGAGTCACAGTAAAATACAGCACAGAAACAGGCCTTTCAGCCCATTGAGTCCTGCTCCCATTGACCTGCACCAGGACCATAGCCCTCCATCCCCCGACCATCCATGTACCGATTCAAACTTCTCTTAAACACTGAAATCCATGCACCACTTGTGCTGGCAGATTGTTCCACACTCGCATCACCCTCTGAGTGAGGAACTTTTCCCTCATGTTCCCCTTAAACTTTTCACCTTTCACCCTTAATGCAGAACCCCTGGACATAGTCCCATCCTGTCTCGCTGATCCAACCCAGCTCTGAGTAATCAATCACGAGGAAAACTGCAGAGGCTGGAAATTCAGGCAACACACACAAAATGCTGGTGGAACGCAGCAGGCCAGGCAGCATCTATAGGGAGAAGCACTGTCAACGTTACTCAGGTTGGAGGAACAACACCTTATATACTGGCTGGGTAGCCTCCAACCTGATGGCATGAACATTGACTTCTCTAACTTCCGTTAATGCCCCTCCTCCCCTTTCTTACCCCATCCCTGCTTTATTTAGTTTTCTCCCCCCCTCCTCTTTTTGTTCTCTGTCTGCCCAACACTCTGCCTGTTCTCCATCTCCCTCTGGTGCTCCCCTCCCCCTTTCTTTCTCCCGAGGCCTCCCGTCCCATGATCCTTTCCCTTCTCCAGCTCTGTATCCCTTTTGCCAATCACCTTTCCAGCTCTTAGCTTCATCCCACCCCCTCCGGTCTTCTCCTATCATTTCTTATTTCCCCCTCCCCCCACTACTTTCAAATCTCTTACTATCTTTCCTTTCAGTTAGTCCTGATGAAGGGTCTCGGCCCAAAACGTCGACAGTGCTTCTCCCTATAGATGCTGCCCGGCCTGCTGTTTTCCACCAGCATTTTGTGTGAGTAATCAGAGTGGCAGTCACCAGTATCAGCGCCTATCTCCAAGTTAGGATAAGAGGATGGTAAATACTCACAAAAAATTCCATGCATTTTGGGTTCTAGCATGGACTATGGTCCAAAGGATACTTTACTCAATCAAAATATTTCTTTCTGCTTGAATAGAGAAGAAAAGCTTCTTGTGGAGGTTGTCAAAGTTATGATGGTCTTTAAGTGGATTAATGGTGAATACCTGTGTTGGTGGGTTGGTGAGCAGACAGTAATTACACACAGACAGAGATTTATTCCTGAGTAATGGACGGGAACTGAAATATGGATATGAAGATAGTTCCAGAGATGGCATCGCTCCACGATGATTTGACAACCGTATCAAGCAAGGAAGAGAGAGGAAGTGATGAGTGGAAATACAGAGGGAGGGTCACACTGTGGGAGGGGTGGTAGTGAGGGAGGGTCACACTGTGGGAGGGTCGGTACTGAGGGAGGGCCATACTGTGGGAGGGGTGGTAGTGAAGGAGAGTCACACTGTGGGAGGGGTGGTACTGAGGGAGGGCCATACTGTGGGAGGTGTGGTAGTGAGGGAGGGTCACACTGTGGGAGGGGCAGTACTGAGGGAAGGTTACACTGTGGGAGGGGTGGTACTGAGGGAGGGCCACACTGTGGGAGGGGTGGTAGTGAGGGAAGGTTACACTGTGGGAGGGGTAGTACTGAGAGAGGCTCACACTGTCGGAGGGGTGGTACTGAGGGAGGGTCACACTGTGGGAGGGGTGGTAGTGAGGGAGGGTCACACTGTTGGAGGGGTGGTAGTGAGGGAGGGTCACACTGTGGGAGAGGTGGTAGTGAGGGAGGGTCACACTGTGGGAGGGTCGGTACTGAGGGAGGGCCATACTGTGGGAGGTGTGGTAGTGAGGGAGGGTCACACTGTGGGAGGGGCAGTACTGAGGGAAGGTTACACTGTGGGAGGGGTGGTACTGAGGGAGGGCCACACTGTGGGAGGGGTGGTAGTGAGGGAGGGTCACACTGTGGGAGAGGTGGTACTGAGGGAAGGTTACACTGTGGGAGGGGTAGTACTGAGAGAGGCTCACACTGTCGGAGGGGTGGTACTGAGGGAGGGTCACACTGTGGGAGGGGTGGTAGTGAGGGAGGGTCACACTGTTGGAGGGGTGGTAGTGAGGGAGGGTCACACTGTGGGAGAGGTGGTAGTGAGGGAGGGTCACACTATGGGGGGTGGTACTGAGAGAGGCTCACACTGTGGGAGGGGTGGTAGTGAGGGAGAGTCACACTGGGAGGGGTGGTAGTGAAGGAGGGTCACACTGTGGGAGGGGTGGTAGTGAGGGAGGGTCACTGTGAGAGAGGTGGTACTGAGGGAAGGTTACACTGTGGGAGGGGTAGTACTGAGAGAGGCTCACACTGTGGGAGGGGTGGTAGTGAGGGAGGGTCACACTGTGGGAGGGGTGGTAGTGAGGGAGAGACACTGTGGGAGGGGTGGTACTGAGGGAAGGTTACACTGTGGGAGGGGTGGTAGTGAGGGAGGGTCACACTGTGGGAGGGGTGGTAGTGAGGAAGGGTCACACTGTGGGAGGGGCGGTACTGAGGGAGGGTCACACTGTGGGAGCGGTGGTAGTGAGGAAGGGTCACACTGTGGAAGGGGCGGTAGTGAGGGAGGCTCACACTGTGGGAGGGGTGGTAGTGAGGAAGGGTCACACTGTGGGGGGGTGGTACTCACACTGTGGGAGGGGTGGTAGTGAGGGAGAGTCACACTGTGGGAGGGGTGGTAGTGAGGGAGAGACACTGTGGGAGGGGTGGTAGTGAGGGAGGGTCACACTGTGGGAGGGGCGGTAGTGAGGGAGGGTCAAACCGTGGGAGCGGTGGTAGTGAGGGAGGGTCACACTGTTGGAACTCTCTTCTAAAGTTGGAAAATTGCTGTAAAGTTGCCAAAGAACAGTTTTAGAGACTGCCTGAGGACTTTGGGAGTGTGAAATATCACATCAGCAGTGAACTGAAACAGTTTCCTTGCCTGGAAAGATTTGTTTTGGTGAAGTTTTTCAGTCAGTGTCTCTCGACACTGACTGGTGAGTGCGACTATCGGATTGCCAAAGTTCGAATCTGATTTTACTGGGAGTGGGGACAGATTTATTCAGTTTGTAGCAATGGAAAAACCCCATTCGGTGTGCCTCACCAAGGGCAATTGGGTGAAGAGGACTTCCCGGCTAGCAAAAAGTTTCCATCTTTTTGTGACTGCTGTGCAGATGGCGCAGAGGTTTCTTTTACCGCACGGACTTCCCTACCTATCCGCTCCTCCTCTCCCGTCGCGTCCAGTCTCGTCTCTGAACTGCTTCATTTTGACTGTTTGCTGGTGTTGCACTGGGTGTGGACTGTGCAGTATCCCAAAGGCAGTGTTGGAACTCTTCAATTCGAGCTGCTTAATGCTGGGTGTGGCTCGTAGTTGGCTCTGCCGAAGCCCTACACACAAGCGGTGGGGTTGGGAGTTAGAGCTGACGGAGAGGACCGCCCGTTCGAATTGCTGTACAGTGTACCGTGTGATGCACCATCAATAACTCTCGGAGTCGGGGCTGTGGGAGGAATTCTGGATCCAGAGGTGGAGGGGCCTCCCTCCGTCACTGGTCCCGAGAATGAGATAGGGCCAGTGGTCGGGTCTACAATTAGGATGAGAGTTGCGTTGGTCACATTGGGTGCAGATGCCGACTGCCTGGAGGGTGAGGAGTACGTTGGACCCGGTGAGGGGGAAGAGGGGGACTCTTCTGAAGCTGAGATGGCAGACTTCCTCGATCCAACACCGAGTCACAGCCCGTCTCTCTGGAGGAGACCGAGCAGTTCCTGAGGGACTGCTGGAGGAAATGTTTCAAGGCCCAGTTGGCCACTGATCAATGGTCGGGTCTGGGAGGGGTCATCCAGTCGATCCGCACGATCCTCCAAACGAAGGGGAGGGGAGCTGAGGTGACCCGTAAGGAGAGGCGCAGTTTAAGAGACTCCTGGAGTCCCTGGAGAAGGGCTGTAGGGCGAAGACGGGAGAGGGCTCGAAGGAGAGCTCTGCTCCTTCTCCCAGGGGCTCTGGTGACGGGTCTCAATAAGGTGAGTCATGAGGCTGAGTGTTGTGACCCTTAACATCAATGCAGTGGGTGGGGGGGGGGGCTCTCCACAGATTCCATCATCTCTCTGTCCTCCGGGATGGGAGATGTGCGGTGAGCCTCCTGCAGGAAACCCACACCGTTCCAGGAGGCGATTCCACCTGGCTCCTGGAATGGCGGGTTGGGGCACATGAGCCAACAGCTCTATTTCCAGCAGGGTGGCCATCTTGTTGGCCCCTTTTCTCCAGCCTGAGATAGTGCAGGTTTAGGATCTCGTGCCAGGCAGTCTGTTTCACCTCGCCGTGCGTCAGGATGGCGTGCCTATGCAATTTGTCAATGCGTACGCCCCTGAGCCCGGCCCGATGCAGGCACCTGTTCCGAGAAGTGTCCGCGTTGCTGGGGTCCATAGATCGTGGCGACTGCGTTATCCTGGGGATGATTTCAATTGCACCCTCGAGGAGAGGGGTCACACTGGTCCCCAGAGTAGCTGAGCATCGGTGAGGACGTTACGGGAGTTGATTGCCTCCTCGGAGTTGGTCGATGTCTGGCGGAGCCTTCACCCTGACCTCTGTGCTTTCTCCAGGAGGTACAGAGGGACGGGGACTCACGGATCGACCAACTCTACATCTCCTGGGTGCACGCCTCCCGAGTGTCGGCTGACTCCACGTGGCCGGTTGCGATCTCGAACCACCGCCTGGTGTGGGTGGAGCTGAATGCGCTGCCCGCACGGGTGGGGTCCGCGTACCGCCATTTCAACAAACGGCTGCTGGAGGACGGCCGGTTCCGGGGTTCGTTCCGGCTGTTCTGGGAGCTCTGGCAGGAGGAGTGGGGGAGTTCCCTCTCTGAGACTCTGGTGGGACGTGGATAAGACTCACACCGGTCTGTTCTTGCAGGAATGCGCATGTGCGCTGACCAAGCAGCGGATGTTCAGGGTGGATCAGCTCGAGAAGGAGCCAGTCGATGGGGATCAGCCCCTGTGGGATCAGTACCAGTGGAGGAAGGAGGTGCTTACGTGAGCTCGTGGGTCCAGAGGCTGCAGGATCTGTACAATGCCTCGCCCTTCTCCTATCCTCTCGAGAAGGGCAGGGGTGTCCGCAGGCAGCCCGTGGCAGAGGATGGCTCCTCCGTCATGGATCCAGCGAGAATTGATGCGGAAGTTCATTCCGGTTATGAGGCTCTATTCTGACTGGACCTGTGCAGTGAGGATGCACACGGGGCTGTGTGGGAGGACTTGCCCAAGGTCAGCCCTGGGGGTGCTGAGCGTCCGGATGCCCCGCTATCTTTGGGGGAGCTGGCCAGTGCCCTCAGCCCGCTGCAGAGAGGCAAGTCCCCAGGGCAAGAAGTGTTGACCGTTGACTTTCTCTGGGACTTCTGGGACATCCTAGGGTCTGATTATGCAGGGGTACTCGGGGAGGGTATGGCAATGGGTGAGATGCCCCTCTCAGAGCAGTCGTGGCCCTGCTGCCAAAGAGGGGGATCTCCGTTGCCTGAGGAATTAGCGCCCAGTATCCCTCCTCAGAGCGGAGTACAAGATCTTTGCCCGGGCAATGGCCAATCGTCTGGGCTCCCTGCCAGCACGAGTGATCCACCCTGATCAGTCCTACACGGTCCCGGGGTGGGGCGGTCGATCCAGGACAACATCCCCCACAGTGTGGTACCAGCTGACTGCATTGGCCCCACCCACGGCATTTGTTCCAGGACCCAGAAAAGGCTTGTGGACAGTCGGAGGCACTGGGTCTCTGCTGTGGTCCTCAGTCTTCCGAGGGCAGTCATGATCACTCCGCTGGCTGCTCTCTGCCTCAGAACCCCGTGCTGTGACCACCTTCCGAGTTGGCACGCGTTGGCGATGCACTTTCTCTGCCAGGGACGCTGCCTGCAGGAGGGCACTCGGATCCTAGCGGACAGTGTTTGCCATGCTGCTATGAGGGAACTGCCCCACTTCTACTGGGTCTGGGGTCTGGTCTCATCCGGGCTGTGCCTGCTGGGGTGACTGGTCCCGATCCTGTCGGGAGGGCACAGGGGAAGCGGAGGGATGCCGTCTGCACCACCATCTGTTGTGCTCACTGGACCCAGGCCTCAGGAGACCACGCAGGAGAGGGTCCCGCACAACGTGAGCTGTCTCTCTCGGGGATGCCCACCGTGCCACTCCGTGACCCTCCAAAATGTTTCTTGCACGAGCTGCTCCTGCTCAACTTTCACTTCCTCGCCTTCGTCTGCCGACTGGACTCCTCATAGTAAGCTGTAGAAGCATCAAAAACCTACAGCACAATACAGGCCCTTCGGCCCACAATGCTGTGCCGAACATGTACTTACTTTAGAAACTACCTAGGGTTACCCATAGCCCTCTATTTTTCTAAGCTCCATGTACCTATCCAGGAGTCTCTTAAAAGACCCTATCACATCTGCCTCCACCACTGTCACCGGCAGCCCATTCCACGCACTCACCACTCTCTGAGTAAAAAGAGTGAAAGAGTAAAAAAGAGTGTAAAGGGGGTTTCTTCTTTTTTCTTTGTTACTGTGTATGTAATCAAAATGGCTTCTTTGTTTTGTTAAAAGCAGGAATGCTTCTTTGTTGCGAGAGAGTGCTGGAAGCTTGTTTGGGTTAAAATTTACTGATAACAAGAATTGTATTCCTTTGTAAACCAATTGGGATTAATGTTGTTCTTTCTTCTGAGTCTGTAAGCTATTGTTGGCGGGCTTTTGGGGAGATTGGCGCGAGGGGGTGAGAAAGAGGACGCGATGCTGTAAGCTGGGCGAGGAACAGTTCCCAAGCGGGGGTCCGAGGCCAGGAGGTACTCCGAGGAGGGGGATGAAGCTAGATGTGCTTGGTTGACCACTCGGAGGGTCCTGAGCTGCGAGTCGAGGAGTTTGGAGGGGATCGAATGGTGGCCAGAAGACTTCAGTAATTGAGCTCCAACCATTGTGCACGAAGTGGTTTGGACTTTGATAAGTTTCGCGCCTTTTCTTTATTTTTCATATATACTGTATCGTTATTAATCACTTAGTTATAGTAACATTTATAAATTGTACTCATTTAATCGCATATGGTGTCCTGTCTGTTTTTGGGCGAGGCGGGGACATCACACAGCATCCACACCAGCTGATTACCCAGTTTGGCGGGGCCGAAGGCTGCTCCCCCTAGACGAGAATGAGCTGAGCGAGCCTGAGGCGACCCAGGGGGTTACAAAAATAAAAATACTTACCCCTGACATCTCCTCTGTACCTACTCCCCAGCACCTTAAACCTGTGTCATCTCGTGTTAGTCATTTCAGCCCTGGGAAAAAGCCTCTGACTATCCACACAATCAATACCTCTCATCATCTTGTACACCTCTGTCAGGTCACCTCTCATCCTCTGTCGCTCCGAGGAGTAAAAGCCAAGTTCACTCAATGTTACCATCTGGCAGTGGAGGAGGTCCCCAGCGGAAGCCTCTTTATCCAGGGGTGCTTCCCCTGTACATTGGGGACCTGCACCAAGCAATCCCATACAACAGGTTTTGAGCAGGTTCACCGACACCCCGTCCAGCTGTCCACCCGGTCAGGAGGAGTCAGCGTCCCACGCTTACACGGCGTGTGAGAGGTTGCAGCCCCTGTCTGAGTTTCTGAAGGGGCTGCTGCTGAGGTTCTGGCTGCACTTCAGCCCTGCGCTCCTCATCCACGGGCGGGTCGCCAGGAGGATCTCCTGGTGGGCTTACCCCTGGGCCCGGACAAGATGGACATTCATGGGTCTGGGTGCTGGAAAGTGGAGGGTGCTGCCCGAGCCGACTACCTGCCC
Organism: Hypanus sabinus; assembly: GCF_030144855.1. Classification (NCBI taxonomy): domain Eukaryota; kingdom Metazoa; phylum Chordata; class Chondrichthyes; order Myliobatiformes; family Dasyatidae; genus Hypanus; species Hypanus sabinus. The sequence goes on along the minus strand of NC_082716.1, from coordinate 100,863,459 downwards.
CTTTTCCGAGGATACATTGACGCCCGGCTGTCCTCGGAGAGGGAGCATGCGGTCGCGATGGGGACAGTGAGGAATTTCCGGGAGTACGGGCCTCCAGAGAATTGACTGTTTTATAGACCGGAGCAACTATGTTTTAACCTGAGTGTACTTACTGTCTTGTAAATATTGATTGTACCTTGTGTATATGTGTTGCAAATAAACTTTTATAGTTTTGTAAAATGGAAGGGGTGGTACTGAGGGAGGACACCCCAGCCATTATCAATACTCTTCAGAGATTGTCTGCCTGGTGTCTGTGGTCACATAACCAGGATTTGTGATATGCACCGGCTGCTCATACGACCATCCACCCCCTGCTTCCATGGCTTCACGTGACCCTGATTGTGGGGGGGAGGTGGTGTGGCTAAGCAGGTGCTACACCTGGCCCAAGGCTAGCGGAGGGAAGGAGCTCTCTGGTAGAGACGCATCTCCACCCCGCACGACTTTGTGGGCTAAAGGGCCTGTATTGAGCTGTAGGTTTTCTATCTTCTATGTTCTAACCCAGAACTACGTATATGTCACTATATACTACCCTGGGATTCATTTTCTTGCAGGCATTCCCAGTAGAACAAAGAACTACAATAAAATCAATGAAAAACACAGACAAAGGCTCAGAACCAATATGATACGAGAAAACCTACTGAATGGTGAAAGGCCTCGATAGAGTGGATGTGGAAAGGATGTTTCCTATGGCGGAGGAGTCAAGGACCAGAAGGCACTTCCTCAGAATAGAGGGATGTCCATTTAGAATGGAGGTGAGGAGGAATTTATTTAGTCAAAGAGTGGTGAATCTGTGGAATTAGTTGCCACAGACAGCCGTGGAGGCCACATCATTAGGTATATATAGGTAAGGCAGTTTAATAGATTCATGTTTAGCTAGGGCATGAGGGGCTACAGGGAGAAGGCAGGAGATTGGGGCTGAGAAAGAAATGGACCAGCCATGAAGAAATGGCAGAGCAGACTCGATGGGCCAAATGGCCTAATTGTGCTCCTGTATCTTATAGTCTTATGATATACATGTGATAAATAAATCTGGATCTAAGTCTGAATGTACTTGTTAGGGTGTTTTGGGGTTAGGAACGTTTAGAAAATAACCTTGGTAACTAACTTCAGCCACCAATCTACAGCGATTTCTCTCTAGTGAATTTAGAGCAGTACAGCCCCGAATGGAGCAGGTACAGGATGGAAGTGAGGAAACCTGCAGATGCTGGAAATCCAGAGCAACACACACAAAATGCCGGAGGAATTCAGCGGTCAGGCAGCATCTGTGGAAAAGAGTCAACAGTTGACGATTCAGGATGAGTCCTGAAAAGGGATCTCGGCCCAAAACATTGACTGCTTATTCTTTTCCATAGATGCTACCTGGTCTGCTGAGTTCCTCCAGTGTTTTGTGTGTGTTTCAGGCACGGGATGTTTACTCTCTGAATCTGTTCTTTCTGCAGAGACACTGAGTGAATAGCAGTGAGATGTATCGGTGGCACAGATCAATAAGTCAGTCAGTACCTCATCCTGAGTGAGTATACTGGGTATATTTAACCAAATCAATAGGGTATCATTGATATTGCCACCTCTTTGACAGATGAGTTATCAGGAACTTTCTCACATTCAGCGGGCAATGCTGTGTCCTGGCTTGGAGTTTCTGAATCTTCCAGGGTTTTCTCCTCTATTACATCCACTGGAGGAATTCAGCAGGTCAGGCAGCATCTGTGGAGGGAAATGGACAGTTGATGTTTTAGGATGAGACCCTTCATCAGGACTGACCCCAAGGATTGACTGTGCATTCCCCTCTATAAACACCAGATTCCGCAGATGCTGGAAATCCAAAGCAACACACAGACAAAATGCTGAGGAACTCAGCAGGTCAGGCAGTATCTATGAAAATGAATAAACAATTGAGACATTTTGGGACGAATCCCTTCTAGGACCCCTCCATAGCTACTGCTTGACCCATTGAGCTCCTCCAGCATTTTGTGCGCTGTTGCAGATCCCAGGGCCTGGCATCTCTGGTGCCTCTGTTCCATTCTGACTGCTTCAAGAACAAAAATGCTGGAAGAACCCAGCCTGTCAGGCAGCTACTGTGGAAAGAGAAACTTGGTGAATACATCAAATCAAATACAGCCAAATGAAACATTGTTCCTCTGGGGCCAAGAGGAACACAGAACCAACAGTCACACACATCACACCACACACACAGTTATGACAACAGAAAAACATAGTTACAAACAAAAATATAAACATTAGTAATATAGTCCAAGTCCCTGAGTGTCATATTCTGTGGATTGACGGTGCATGAATGTTGTCCTGGAGACGCATTCCTTCAAGAACAAGCCTGCAGCAGTTCCTTATACTACTCAGCACAGCTGCAGACAACACAATTCAGCTTGTAGCCACCGAGCGAATACTGGAGAGCAGCACCGACGGGAGGGGCCAGACTCCGAACCAGGCCGAATTCACTCAGCTCCAGTGTCTCCTCTCTCTCTGGCCACAACAAGCCCTGAGATGGGCTGGTCCATACCATAATCAAGGCCACACGGCCCCCCCCCCACTGTTAATCTTGTTAATGAACCAGTGAATTGGACTTGCAAGAATCCATGCTGCCAACATCCAATTGGCTCTTGTGAGGGTGGAGGAGCTTCCTGAGGCCACCCAAGGGATGGGGCACCCAGTGAGAATGCTCTGGTGTTTGTGCCTAGGCTGGACTGAGGCGGTGGGCAGAGGGGAGAATTGCCAAGGGTCTGAGTATGTGGGGGGGGGGGGGGGGTTGGCTGTTCTGATGCATTAGACACTGGAGAAGATTACAGACAGCAGAGATGCACACAGCAGCTAGGAAACACAGCTTTGGTCAGTCCTTCCATAGTCTCATAGAGCCGAAGCTCTATTTAAGGTGGAGGTTGATGGATTTTGATTAATCATGGCATGAAGGGATACGGGGAGAAGGCAGGAGAATGAGAGGGAAGTGGATCAGCCATGCTCACATGGCGGAGCAGACTCGATGGGCTAAACAGCCCAATCCTGAGCAGAATTAGGTCTTTTCATCATGGCTGATCCATTTTCCCTCTCAGGCCCAATCTCTTGCCTTCTCCCTGTATCCTATCATACCCCAACTAATCAAGAATCTGTCGACCTCTGCCTTAAATATACCCAATGACTTGGCCTCCACAGCCATCTGTGGCCATGAATTCCACAGATTCACCACTTCTGGCAAAAGAAATTCCTCCTCATCTCCATTCTAAAATGACAAGCCTGGAATCGTTCTCTCCAACCTCCTTTGAGCTCTGTCCATTGTTAGCACATTCTTTCTTAGATAAGGGGCCCAAAACTGCTCCCAAAACTCTGTGAGGTCTTGCCAGTGCTCTATAATGATCTGATAGAGCCATCAACCCCTTCTACCTGGAACCCACCTCCACATTTCCATATGAGGGTGGAGTGTGCTCTTTGCATGGTGACCACCACTGGACCAAGCTTTATGTCACTGTGGATTGGATTAGCCTCAGTCCGAGGATCCCACAGTAACTTCTCACGCTCACAGAAGGCGCTGCTTCACTCGCTACGCCATGGCAGAGAGGTGGTCAGAGTGCCACTGGAGACGATTGGCAGCTCAGGGGTAGCTGCTTGCTTGTGGCTTTGTCAGCTGAGCCTGGAGGTTAGATTGCAAACGTTTCATCACCATCGAGGTGACGTCATCAGTGTTATTGGTCTGACTCTACGTTCTGATCGATCAGCTGTTGCCATGGCTGCTGGTCTCAACCTGGTCCTGACCAATCAGATAGCTCAATGATCTCCGCTGGCCTGCATCCCTGTTTAGTAGTCATTGTGAGCACCGGTTCCTCAGGTGTGTGAGGCTCACCCTCAGCCCCAATCCCGCAGCTGCGCAGGTCTGTAAATCACATCCAGGTTAATGTGCTTGCTGATAGAGTCTCCTGTTGAGAACCAAACTTGGACATGTTTAAAGCGGACAGACTGATAGGATGGCTGAATCGCCTGTTTCTGCTGGAGAAAATGGAGAGCATAAAGTTTTTCAATGTATACATAATGGGTGATCTAACCTGAACCTACAGTACCTCCACATGAGTCAAGAGGAGTACAGCAGAGTCCACACTTTGTGAGGTGATTGAGGATGTAAGGCTTCCCACCCCCATTCTACAGGATCCCTATCAAGAGTGTCATGTCTGGGTGTGTTACTTACAGTGACAGAATGATTGTCATTACAGTGACAGAGAGATTGTCCTTACAGTGGCAGAACGATTGTCCTTACAGTGACAGAGAGATTGTCCTTACAGTGACAGAGAGATTATCCTTACAGTGACAGAACGATTGTCCTTACAGTGACAGAGAGATTGTCATTATAGTGACAGAGATTGTCCTTATGGTGACAGAGACATTGTCCTTACAGTGACAGAGAGATTGTCCTTACAGTGACAAACAGATTTAATTTACGGTGACAGAGGGATTGTCCTTACCAGTGTAATATGCTTGCTAATGATACTTTCCATTGAGAAACAAGACTTTAAGTCTTACAGATATACTTACAGAGATTGACAGAATCTTGATTAGTGAGGCATTCAAAGGTTATAGGAAGAGGACAGGAGAATGGGGTTGAGAGGGACAATAAATCAACCATGATGGATTAATAGAGCAGCTCAATGGGCTGAATGGCCTCGTTCTGTTCTGTAGGGTTGGTGATATTCTCTTCATGGTGACAGAGAGATTCTCCTTACAGTGGTGGAGAGATTGTATTTATACTGATGGAGATTTAGTCCTTTACTGCCTTAACCTAATTCACACACACTTCAGAATGGATGGTTTTCTGGAGCAGGAGCCAAGCTTTTGTAGTTATCATGAAACAATCAGAGGTCATTTGTCCCATTAGGAGCATTGCACCTCCCAGGAAAACAGTTCCATCTATTCCATTATCTTTTCCTCAACCTATCTATCTGGTACCAAGGAGGGAACAAATCTTCCTGCTTTATTCTTTCCCCGCTGATGCCCTCCACACACTCTCTCTCTCTCTCTTTCTATCTCCTTCTCTCTCTATCTCTCCCTCTCTCTTTCTCGCTCTCTCTCCCCCTTCTCTTCTCTCTCTCTCCCTCTCCCTCTCTCTCCTCCTCTCTTCCTGAGGGAAGGCCCCTGTGTTCGAATTCTCTCTTTCTCTCTCTCTCTTTCTCTCTGGAAGACTGAGACTGAGCTGGGTGGGTTGCCAAGGCAGACATTCAGCAATGGGCCAGTTCTGTAGCCGCTTTCTCCACACAGTGAAGTGGTGTGGGTACTTGCCCCTTCCTAAGACAGTGCCACTTGCACAAGCTCACTCCCTTTTCTCTTCTCTCTCACTGTTACACATTAATTCTGTTAAATGGAGGGCGACAGACTTGGAGAGTGGGGTGAAGGTGAGAAACTCCAGGAACATAGAGGGCGGGGTTGGGGTGGGGGAGGTAAGGCAGACAGCTACCTGGCAGGGAAAGAATAAAGCAGGAAGATTTGCTCCCTCCTTGGTACCAGATAGATAGTGTGGTGGTTCACACAACGCTTCACAGTACCAGAGATCTGGATTCAATTCCCACTGCTGACTGTAAGGAGTCTATACGTTCTCCCCATGAATGCGTAGGTTTCCTCCCAGAGTCCAAAGACGTGCCAGTGGTACTTTAATTGGTTAGGCTAGGGTTAAACTGGTGTTTGCTGGCCGATATGGCTCGAAGGGCCACAAGGGCTGGGTCTCAATAAATAGATAATCACTCCCATTGTCCCACCCTCAAGTGGCTTGAGCCCCATGGGCTGCCAGGGCGATTGTAGAGGCAGATCTTAGGGACGTTGACAGGGTTTATCGGAGAGAGAAATCAATCTTCGTGCCATCAGATTCAAGGCTACCCGGATTGCTCCACCGGGGGCAGTGTGGCGTGGCCTCCGAACCGGGGTCGGTGCTGCTCCCCCAGCGTTTGTTTGGTTCAAGACGAGCGGTACTGCGGTTGCATGCTCGGGTCGGAACTATATTTTTTGAGGGGCTGCATCTTACTGACATCTTTATGTGCTTGCTATGTGTGCTTTGTGCCATGTGACTGTGGGTACTGCGTCTTGCAGCTTGGCCCGAGAAGAACACTGTCTCGATTGGCTGTATTCACGTATGGTTGAATGATAATTGAACTTGGATTGAATTGCATATCTGTGGCTATCTAACTGATTTGTCCTAACTAACTGGTCTTCCATTGCTGGAGTGAATGAAGAAGAGAGGTGACCCGATATCATTTTGTCATTTAGGTGACAAGATGATAAGAGGCATAGACAGAGTGAACTGACAGAAACTTTTTCCCAGGGTGGAAATGGCTAAAACAAAGGGGCATAAGGTGATTGGAGTAAAATTTGGGACAGATGTCAGAGGTAGGATATTTTTCTACAAAGGTAATGGTGAGTGTCCAGAATGTGCTGCCAGGGCGATTGCAGAGGCAGATTTTAGGGACGTTGACAGGGTTTATCGGAGAGAGAAATCAATCTTCGTGCCATCAGGTTCGAGGCTACCCAGATGGAATATAAGGTGTTGCTCCTCCACCTTGAGGGTGGCCTCATCTTGGCACAAGAGGCGGCCGTGGCCCGACATGTCCAGACAGGAATGGGACTGGGAATTAAAACGTTTGGCCACTGGGAGGTCCTGCTTGTGGTGGATGGTACAAAGGTGCTTGACGAAGCAATTTACGACAGGTCTCACTGATGCAGAGGAGGCCGCATCGGGAGCGGCGGACACCCCAGCAGGTTCACAGGTGAAGAGTTGCCTCACCTGGGAGGACTGTTTGGGGCCCTGAGTTGAGGTGAGGGGGAAGGGGTAGCACTTAGGTTAATTGCAGGGATAAATGCTGGGAGGGAGATTAGTGGGGAGAGACAAATGGTCAAGGGAATCACAGAGGGAGTGATGCCTGTGGAAAGCGGAGGGAGGAGGCAAAGATACATTTAGTGGTAGGAACCCTCTGAAGGTGGCAGAAGTTCTGGAGGATAATGTATGGGGTGGTAGGTAAGGACAACAGGAACTCTATGATGGTTAAGAAGGTGGGAAAGTTAGGTGAGCTTTTGAGGGACATTTAGGAAACTCCTATACAGGCACATAGAAGATAGGACAGTAGAGGGCTATGTAGGATGAAGGGTTAGATTGATCTTACAGTAGGTTTCTATGGACCAACACAACAGCATGGGCCGAAAGGCCTGTACTGTGCTGTACTATGTTCCATGTCATTAACATGTCCATTCTTGTCTTCCCTGCACAGATTCGCTAGTTGTCTGAGCTTCACAAGGGCTCTGCTTGAGAGGAAAGTGCGCTGGCCAAGTCACACAAGAACCAATCACATGTTAGCACATCCTTTCTTAGATAAGGGACATAATACTCCAAGTGAGACCTCACCAGCGCCTTATAAATCCTCAACATTACATCCTTGCTTTTATTTTCTAGTCCTCTTGAAATGAACACAAAAGGATTCATTCTTCATTTAGAAGGAAGGGTTAAGGAGCTCCTTGTCTGTGGGGTCGTCGACAAAACTGTTTCCTCCTCATCAGCACTGTTCGCAAAATCGAAAACCCAAGTTCAAGTTTATTGTCATTTGAATATACACCTGGCCTCCATTGTTCGTGGTTGGCGATGGATGTTGCATCCTAGATATCTATCTGATATGCAAGCCAGGACAGGAAAGCAAGCTGTTACCCACGTACCAAGCTTCCCCTCTCCATGCCTTTGATAAATCCAAAGGAATGGCAGCGACCGATGCAGCTTGGCACCAGCAATGTCACAGGAGTTGCCGGTCAACGTTGAACTCAATGTCCCAGCTCCAGGTTATTCCCTCGGGGTTCACTCCTGAAGGCTTCCCAATGAGTGGGTACAGCCTCATGGCAGCGGAGGTTTGAGATCAGAGTTTCCCTTCTCCGAGATGAGCTGCCAATTGTGCAATACAGTAGGTTTTACAGTGCCGGTAACCCACTTTTGCCCCTTCTCGTGTCAGTAGAAATGGTTCTGCCAGGTTTAGAAGCTGACCTATGCGTGAGGGCCAGGAGCTGGACTTGGTTGTCAGAGGTTATTTCAGATGCACGCCATTGGGAGCTCACCCCCATTACCACCCCTGGTTGTAATGGCATAAAGGAACCACAATCAAGATATTGTGGGAATAATATCATGTTAGGGATTTGGAGCTGTGGCTTGATGACCTACAGCTTATTAAGGAAGATGAACAGGAGAGAGATAGGAACTACAGGGAGTTAATCACCCCGATGCTGCAGGGGTCAGACAAGTGGGTGACTGTTAGAGAAGGGCAGGGAAGAGCTCAGATAGTAGAGAACACCCCTGTGGCCATTCCCCTCAGTAATCATTATCTTGTTTTGGACACTGTAGAGGAGAGTGGGATGATCTGACACAGGACAACCACAGTGATCGGGTCTCTGGCACTGAGCCTGGTTCCGTGGTGCAGAAGGGAGAGAGGAAGATGAGGAATGCGGTAGGCAAAGGGGATTCCATAGTGAGGGGTTCTGTCAGCCTGATAGAGACACCCGCATGGTGTGTTGCCTCCCAGGTGCCTGGATGTGGATTACAGATTACAACAGGAGATTGCAAAGCCATGTCAGAAGGGCAATGACATAACTATTAGGGATTTTAACATGAAAGTGGATTGGGGAAACCAGGCCAGTACTGGACTTCAAGGGAGAGAATGTCTAAGGGATGGCTTTTTAAAGCAGCTTGTTGTTAAGCCCACTAGGGGATTGGCTGTGCTGGATTGGGTGTTGTGCAATGATCCAGAGGTGATAAGAGAGCTTAAGGTTAAGGAACCCTTGGGGAACAGTGATCACAATATGATCAAGTTCACTTTGAAATTTGAGAAGGAGAACCTAAATTCCAATATGTTGGTATTTCAGTGGAATAATGGGAATTACAATGGCATGAAAGGGGAAATGGCTGAAGTGACTGGAAAGGGACATTTGCAGGAAGGACAGCAGAGCAGCAATGGCTGGAGTTTCTGTGAAAAATGAGGGAAGTGCAAGACAGGTATGTTCCAAATAAGAAGAAATTTTCAAAGGGAAGAACACTACCATGGCTGACAAGTGAAGTCAGAGCCAAAGTAAAAGCAAAAGAGAGGGCATGCAAGGAAGCCAAATCTAGTGGGAACATAAAGGATTGGGAAGCTTTTAAAAACTTGAGGAAGGAAACTAAGAAGGTCATTAGGAAGGAAAAGATGAATTATGAAAGGAAGCTGGCAACTAATATCAAAGAAGATGCTAAAAGCTTTTTAAAGTGCATGAAGGGTAAAAGGAAGTCGAGGGTAGATATAGGACCAATAGAAAAGACATCTGCAATACATCAGACATTCAAAAGTGTCAGGGAAGTGAAGTTTGTGCAGTGAAAATTACGACAGTGAAGCTGCTCAGGAAGCTTAATGGTTTGACGGTGGATAAATCTCCTGGACCTGATGGAATGCACCCTCGGGCTCTGAAGGAAGTAGCTGGAGAGATAGTGGAGGCATTAACAATGATCTTTCAAGAATCGATAGATTCTGGCATTGTACCAGATGACTGGAAAATTGCAAATGTTACTCCATTATTTAAGAAGTGTGGGAGGCAGCAGAAAGGAAACTGTAGACCTGTTAGCCTGACGTCAGTGGTTGGGAAGTTGTTGTAATCGATTGTTAGGGATGAGATTACGGAGTACCTGGAGGCACATGACAAGATAGGCCCAAGCCAGCATGGTTTCCTGAAAGGAAAATCCTGCCTGACTAACCTATTGCAATTTTTTGAGGAAGTTACAAGCAGGGTAGACAAAGGAGATGTGGTGTACTTGGATTTGCAGAAGGCCTTTGACAAAGTGCCGCACAGGAGGCTGCTTAGCAAGATAAGAGCCCATGGAATTACAGGAGAGTTACAAGCATGGGTGGAGCATTGGCTGATTGGCAGAAAACAGAGAGTGGGAATAAACGGATCCTATTCTGGCTGGTTGCCAGTTACCATTGGAGTTCCACGGGGGTGGGTTTTGGGACCGCTGCTTTTTACGATGTATGTCAATGATTTGGACTATGGGATTAATGGATATGTGGCTAAATTTGCCGATGATACAAAGATAGTTGGAAGAGCAGGTAGTGTTGAGGAAACAGAGAGCCTGCAGAGAAACTTACATAGTTTAGGGGAATGGGAAAAGAAGTGGCAAATGAAATACAATGTCAGAAAGTGTATGGTCATGCACTTTGGTTGAAGAAATAAATGGGCAGACTATTATTGAAATGGGGAGAGAATTCAAAATGTAGAGATGCAAATGGACTTGGGAGTCCTTGTGCAGGATACCCTCAAGGTTAACTTCTAGGTTGAGTCGGTGGTAAAGAAGGTGAATGCAATGTTGGTATTCATTTCTAGTGGTATAGAATATAAGAGCAGGAATGTGATGTTGAGGCTCTGTAAGGCACTCGTGAGACCACACTTGGAGTTGTTGTGTGCAGTTGTGGGCTCCTTATTTTAGAAAAGATATACTGACGTTGGAGAGGGTTCAGGGAAGATTCAGGAGAATGATACTAGGAATGAAAGGGTTACCGTATGAGGAACATCTGGCAGCTCCTGGGCTGTATTCTCTGGAGTTCAGGAGAATGAGGGGGGATCTCATAGAAACATTCTGAATGTTAAAAGGCCTAAACAGATTAGATATGGCAAAGTTATTTCCCATGATAGGGGATTCTAGGACAAGAAGACACAACTTCAGGATTGATGGGTGTCCATTTAGAACTGAGATGTGGAGAAATTACTTTAGTCAGAGGGTGGTAAATCTGGGGAATTTGTTACCATGAGCGGCTGTGGAGACCGAGTCACTGGGTGCATTTAAGGCAGACATAGAGAGGTTTTTGATTAGCCAGGGCATCAAAGGGTATGGGGAGAAGGCAGGGGGTGGGGATGACTTTAAGAATTAGAGAGGCCCATGATTGAATGGCGGAGCAAATTCAATGGGCTGAATGGCCTACTTCTGCTCCTACACCTTATGGTCTTATAATAAGCAGAAGAGATGCTGGAAGTCCAGAGTAACAAACACACAAAATGTTAGAGGAAATAAGAAGGTCAGCTAGCACCTATGGAGAGGAATCAATAGTCAACGCGTTGGGCTAAGACCCTTCATTGGGACTGACCTCATCTGGTTGCCTGTCACCTACCAACTTGTAGTCTATCCCCTCCCCTTAACCTTCCTTTCCAATCCTAATGAAGGGTCTTGGCCCAAAACATTGATGGTTTATGTCCCTCTGTAGGAGCTGCCTGCCCCCCAGAGTTCCCCCAGCACTTTGTGTGTGTTGCAGTCAGCTGTTTGAAATAGGGTCTCCCTCGCAGGGCCACCAGTACAGCTGGACGGGTGGGACTCCTGTGTGTGGCAGAGGGCACAATACGGAAAGGAATCAGAAAGGTGCAGAAAAGGGCAAATGACTTCATGAAGGATCCCACCCACCCTGCTCACAGACTCTTTATCGCACTTCCATCAGGGAGGAGGCTACCTAGCATCCACACCAGGACAACCAGATTCAAAAACAGTTACATTCCCCAAGCAGTAAGGCTGATCAAGATCTTTACCCTCTAACCCACCCCTCCACACTCCCAATCACCACTACCTTATCAATTCCACTCACTAACCCGCCCCTCCACACTCCCACTCACCACTACCTTATCAATTCCACTCACTAACCCGCCCCTCCACACTCCCACTCACCACTACCTTATCAATTCCACTCACTAACCCACCATTTCACACTCCCACTCACCACTACCTTATCAATTCCACTCACTAACCCGCCCCTCCACACTCCCACTCACCACTACCTTATCAATTCCACTCACTAACCCGCCCCTCCACACTCCCACTCACCACTACCTTATCAATTCCACTCACTAACCCGCCCCTCCACACTCCCACTCACCACTACCTTATCAATTCCACTCACTAACCTGCCCCTCCACACTCCCACTCACCACTACCTTATCAATTCCACTCACTAACCCACCATTTCACACTCCCACTCACCACTACCTTATCAATTCCACTCACTAACCCACCATTTCACACTCCCACTCACCACTACCTTATCAATTCCACTCACTAACCCGCCCCTCCACACTCCCACTCACCACTACCTTATCAATTCCACTCACTAACCCGCCCCTCCACACTCCCACTCACCACTACCTTATCAATTCCACTCACTAACCCGCCCCTCCACACTCCCACTCACCACTATCTTATCAATTCCACTCACTAACCCACCCCTCCACACTCCCACTCACCACTACCTTATCAATTCCACTCACTAACCCGCCCCTCCACACTCCCACTCACCACTACCTTATCAATTCCACTCACTAACCCGCCCCTCCACACTCCCACTCACCACTACCTTATCAATTCCACTCACTAACCCACCATTTCACACTCCCACTCACCACTACCTTATCAATTCCACTCACTAACCCACCCCTCCACACTCCCACTCACCACTACCTTATCAATTCCACTCACTAACCCACCCCTCCACACTCCCACTCACCACTACCTTATCAATTCCACTCACTAACCCGCCCCTCCACACTCCCACTCACCACTACCTTATCAATTCCACTCACTAACCCGCCCCTCCACACTCCCACTCACCACTACCTTATCAATTCCACTCACTAACCCGCCCCTCCACACTCCCACTCACCACTACCTTATCAATTCCACTCACTAACCCGCCCCTCCACACTCCCACTCACCACTACCTTATCAATTCCACTCACTAACCCGCCCCTCCACACTCCCACTCACCACTACCTTATCAATTCCACTCACTAACCCACCCCTCCACACTCCCAATCACCACTACCTTATCAATTCCACTCACTAACCCACCCCTCCACACTCCCACTCACCACTACCTTATCAATTCCACTCACTAACCCGCCCCTCCACACTCCCACTCACCACTACCTTATCAATTCCACTCACTAACCCGCCATTTCACACTCCCAATCACCACTACCTTATCAATTCCACTCACTAACCCGCCCCTCCACACTCCCACTCACCACTACCTTATCAATTCCACTCACTAACCCACCCCTCCACACTCCCACTCACCACTACCTTATCAATTCCACTCACTAACCCACCCCTCCACACTCCAAACCACCACTGCCTTATCATTTCCTTAGAATCAGCTTAGGTACAGACACTCCTCTGCCCAGCATCACTTCATGAACTTACATCAATGTATATAAGCTATGTGATGTATTTGTATTTATTATTGTGTTTCTGTTTGTGCTGCTTCGGATCTGGAGTAACAATTTTTTTTGTTGTTTATGCTCGTGGACTGGAAACGAGATTTTGAATTCCTTTCAGCCTGTGATGGGAACCTGTAGTCACATTGAGTTTCAGAATGAGTTGCACTTACATTTTACATAAATCACAGAAGTAATGATATTTTAATCATTTAGCGAGGGAACAGTTTTACAGGATAAATGATGCGTTACACTTATGAAATGCTTTTCACAGCAGCAAACAGCTGATAGGTTCTGACACATTGTGATAAAAGTTAATTTTCTGATGTATCTATCGTTGAGGAACATCCTCCTCCCCTCCACCTTAGTAACCCTGTACTCCACAGCTGGCCTTTGAACAGAGATGAGGAGGAATGTCTTCACCAGAGGGTGGTGAATCTGTGGAATTCATTGCCACAGACAGCTGTGGAGGCCAAGTCACTGGGTACATTTAAAGTGGAGATTGATAGGTTCTTGATTAGTTGGGGAGTCAAAGGTTATGTAGGAAAAGCAGGAGAATGGGGTTGAAAGGGATAATAAATCAGCCATGATGGAATGGTGGAACAGACTTGATGGGCCAAATGGCCTAATTCTGCTGCTCTGACCAGGCTGAAAGACTTCACATTCTCAATAAACTCTCCAGTTGCTGGATCAGTTGACGTTTCATCAGGCCTGATATACTGTCCATGCTTGCATTCCCATCCAACGCCTGTGGTTAAGTCTTTGTCCCATCCGCCCTGGGTCAGTCTCCTTCACTTTTTCCCCAAGCAAAGGGCAGGACAGGAACAGTCTATTTCTTGTGCATCAATGTTGCTCAATAATTATGAATTCTCCAAAGTCTTTCCACGCAGATATGACACCTTTTCATTCCCCCCCCCCATAGTCGATCCATATCCCCCCACCCTTTCAATCCACTTCTGAGCCCCTCCCCATTTCACAACTTGTAAAAGTTAGACCATAAGAGTTGTGGTGCTTGGAGGAGCTGGGAAGTTTTGGTTAGGGTAGTATTCTGGCAGGATTGAGAAGTCTGTACGAGAAGATGTTTCCAGCTGAAGATCTTTAAACATGGTAACGGAGCAGTCAGTGGAACATTCTTACATTGCAAGCGACCTTGGTGCAATCCCGAGTTTGTATATTCTCCCTGTAACCACGTGGGATTCCTCCGGGTGCTCTGGTCTCCTCCCACATTGCAAAGAGGACCTGGTCACATGCGAGCGTGGGCTCACTGGGCCGCAAGGACTGGTTACCGTGCCGATCCCGAAATCAAATAGATATCTGCACTGTTGAGTCCAACCCTTCCTTCGGCTGCCTGAGGGGGTTTGGAGCTGCACGTGAACCTCCACCACTCAGGGAGGCACCCACCAGTGATGCCCATCGCCGCGACATGTTGGGAGTTTAACCGTGGCGGCACGGATTGTGTGAACAGGGCTCTCACCCACGGAGGCTTCAGGACGAAGGTGATCGATCCCACGTTGTCCATTCTGCCTCTGTGTAAACTGAATCACGTAATACCATAATCTCCTTTGTCAAGATAAAGATCATTAAAGATTAGTTTTATTTGTCACATGTACAAAGTTCAAAAGTTTAAATTACATGCATTGTCAAAGCAGGTTCAACGTTCAAAATAAATTTTATTATCAAAGTACATATAATCTCTATATACAACCCTGAGATTAATTTTCCTGTGGGCATACTCAGCTAGACTATAGAAAAGTAACTATAACAGGATCAATGAAAGATCTACCAGAGTGCAGAAGACAACAAACTGTGCAAATGCAAATATAAGTAAATAGCAATAAATGACGAGAACAGGAGATAATGAGACAAGGAGTCCTTAAAGTGAGATCATTGGTTGTGGGAACATCTCAATAGATGGGCGAGTGAGTGTAGTTATTCCCTTTTGTTCAAGAGCCTGATGGTTGAAGGATAGTGACTGTTCCTGAGCCTGGTGGTGTGAGTCGTGAGGCTCCTGTACCTTCTTCCTGATGGGAGCAGCGAGAAGAGAGCATGACCTGGGTGGTGGGGATCTCTGCTGATGGGTGCTGCTTTGCCATGACAGCGTTTCAAGAGGGCTTACCCATGATGATCCACTACCTGTTGTAAGATTTTCCATTCACAGCCATTGGTGTTTCCATAGCAGGCCATGATACTCGCCACTCTCCACTGCACATCTATAGAAGTCTAACAAAGTTTTAGATGCCCAGCCAAGTCTCCGCAGACTCCTGAGGAAGTAGAGGTGCTGCCGTGCTTTCTTTGCAATTGCACTTACGTACTGGGGGTCCAGGACAGATCCTCTGAAATGGGAATCTAAAGCTGTTAATCCTCCCCACCAGGACTGGCTCATGGACTTTTGGTTTCCTTCTCCTGAATTCAGTAATCAGTTCCAAAGTCTCGCTGACATTGAGTGAGAGGTCGTTGTTATGGCAGCACTCAGCCAGATTTTCAATCTCCCTCCTGTATGCTGATCCATCAGCACCTTTGATTTGGCCGATGACGGTGGTGTCAGGCGCAGGAGCCCTGCTTAGCCTCGCAGTCCTAAGTGTCAGGCGAGTAGGGCAGGGGGCTAAGCACATCTCTGTGGTGCACAGAAATTCATCTTACAGTCGCCCACAAAATAGAGGAACACAACAGAGTCCTCTAAAACCTCACACAACAAGACTGCCAGACATTTCATGAGCGAAAGAGAACAAACTGAGTGAACAATTTTTTTTAAAAGTAAACAAATAATTTACAGAGAATGAACTACAGAGTCCCCAAAAGTGAGGTCACAGCCACGAGTCCATTCAGTACTGAGGCGAGTGAGGGCAGACGGGGAGACTGATGATTGCAGGTCACAGCCACGAGTCCATTCAGTACTGAGGCGAGTGAGGGCAGACGGGGAGACTGATGATTGCAAGTCACAGCCACGAGTCCGTTCAGTACTGAGGCGAGTGAGGGCAGACGGGGAGACTGATGATTGCAGGTCACAGCCACGAGTCCGTTCAGTGCTGAGACAAGCAAAGCATTGAAACATTGAAATGCAGTGAAATTCATCGTTTGCACCAACAGCCAGCGTGGTCTGAGGATGTGGAGGGGTTAGCTCGCAAGTGTCACCATGCTTCTGATGCCAGCATCGCGTGCCGCCAGCACGTACATCCTTGGAATGTGGGAGGAAACTGGAGCAGCCAGAGGAATCCCACGCAGTCACAGAGAGAATGTAAAATCTCTTTACAGAGAGCAATGCGAATTGAACCTGGGTCATTGGCGCAGTGAAACATATTGCTAACCAGCACACTAATGGAAATTGATTAGAAGAAAGCTCCACTGTCAACACTGCAAATGGAAAGTGAAGCGAGGACTTGGTATTAAAATCAATTCTGTGAGCTAATTACAGTTTTCTCCCACTGAATCAGGGAAGGATGTCAATGCCTGTGCTTTCTCCGTGAATGCAGAACTGTAAATGGCTGAAACAGCATTCTGACTCTGCAGTAATGCTGCCAGACCTTCACAAGCGAATTCCCCCTGGATTGAATTATCTTGGAAGCTCTTTGTGATGGCCTCAGACACAAGGTGGAGCATCAGCTCTTTGTGTAGGCCGATCCTGTGCCAGATACCCTATTGTTAGTGCGGGCCTGCTGTCTGTTAGAGAGCCAGCCCGGCCTTAGCCTGATCTGACGGTCAGTTTTGCGGGTGGTGATAGCTGAGATCAGGCATGGTGCCTGCATCTAACAGTCTCCTGATCCAGCACAGTAGCATAGTGGTTAGCACAACCCTTTACACGATTCGCGACCCAGTTCAGTTCCGACCGCTGCCTGTAACAAGTTTGTACATTCATCCTGTGACTGTGTGGGTTTCCTCCGGGTGCTCCAGTTCCCTCCCACAGTCCAAAGACTCACGGGTTGGTAGGTTAGTTGGTCATTGACTGTGACTAGGCCGGGATTGAATTGGGGAACGCTGGGCGGCCTGCTCGAACGGCCGGAAGGGTGTATTTCGCACTGTATCCCAATAAATAAATAAAAGCACTGGACAAATTCCACAACCTGCAGACTCACATTCAGGGACTTAGGTTCTCAGTAAATTGTTACTGTTAATTGCACATTTTGTCATCTTTTTCACATTGGCTGTTTGTCAGTCTTTGTTATGTATAGTTTTTCATATATTCTATTGTATGTCTTTACTTTCCTGTAAACACCCGAAAGAAAATGAAACTCAGGTTAGCATACTTGAGACTTGGACTGGTCAGCTTCTGGGCTTCGACTTTCTGGTTCTCCAGAGTATGGACGGCCAACACAGCCGCCTTAAAGATCCAGGTCTGTTCCGCTGATAAGTGGCCGTGTTTTAGCACAAGGGTTTTAATATTTAAAGAACACCTGAACTCAGTGCTCAGTGGTCAGCTGAATTTTGGATTTTCGTCTAACGTCTCATCGCGAACCCTGTCCTCGTCTCTCTATTCTAGTCATGGGGACTCCAGCACTCGGGTCCCAACCATCCTCGCCCAGGTCTCTCGTCACACGCTGCCTGGATTAGAGAGGATAGCTTGACCGAGATAGGGCTTTTCTCTTTGGAGCAACGGACGGTGAGAAATGAATTGATAGAGGTGTATAAGATGATAAGAATCTCCCCGCTATCCCGCGTGCGCGTAATGACGTCACCATCTCCACTTAAAGGCACAGACACCTATTCTAGCATTACCTGGATGAATGCCCAAGTACCCTTTTAACGATACTGAATCAGATTCGATGGTCAGCCAGTTACATTAGTATCACTTTTTCTGTTTAAAAAAATATAGGTAACGATCACTGCAAACAATGCCGAGGCAAATGAAGGCAAGGCAGAGTCTAGAGTCATAGTGTGAGGGTGCGAGGTGAAGTTGGGGCAAGGTCAAGGCATGATTGAGGTAAAGTCAAAGGAGAGGAAGATTCGTGGCCCGTCCACCTAAACTGAGAGGAGGGCCTGATCGATCCAAGCACCGGGCTGATTTGGAATGGTCTGGTTTGGGTTGGAACGGGGTGGCAGGGTCCAGCCCCACATTGTGTCAATGTGACTGGGCCAGTCTTTGAGCGAGGACGATTTAAACGCCAGGCCAGGTGGCTTGAAAAGCCAGGATGTCGGGACCAGAAGCAGAGATCAGAGGGTCCTGCTCACTGCTCAATAACATTTCCTCCACTCTGCGCTGAACTCAGGCCGTGGCCTGCTCCAGGATCCGTGTCTGAGCACTCACTTTTGTTCTGAATTGCACTTGCTTACTTTTATTGTTTGCACGATTTGTATTCTTCTCTCTGCACGTTGTGCGTTCAACGTTCTTTTTGTTAAGGGGTTCTTTTGTGTTTCTTTGGTTTTGTAGCTGCCTGTGAGGAGATGAATCTCAAGGTTGTGTAATGTCCACATACTTCATAAAGAAATGTACTTTGAACTTAGAAATCACATGGACTTCCAGAAATTCAAAGACAGAAAGAGATTACAAGGATGTTGCTGGGAAGGATTGAATAGATTATGACCATACAAAATAAAGAGGGGTATAGATAGGGCCAATGCAAGAAGCTTTTTCCACTGGATGAGACTAGAACTAGAGATCAGAGATGAAATGTTTAAGGGCAATCCGAGGGGGATCTTCTCCACTCAGAGGGTGGTGAGAGTGTGGAATGAGCTTCCAGCACAAGTGGTGGATGGGGGTTTGAGGCAACAAGTTTGGATCGGTACATGGATGGTGAGGATATGGAGTGCTGTGGTCCGGGTGCAGGTCGATGGGAGTAGACAAAGTGACGGTTTGGCAGGAGTAGATGGGCTGAAAGTCCCGATTCTGTGCTGGAGCTGTCTGTGACTCTATGGTTGTAATGCATTGTCTATGGTGAGTGCTTACATGAAGGGAGCAAACACGGTGACCCTGCCATTGAGGTTGGAGTGGGTAATCTGCTGAGTGGAGGGAGGTAAGATTTATCCCAGCACCACACACAAAACGTCTGGAGGAACTCAGCAGGTCAAGCAGCATCCATGGAAAAGAGTCAACATTTCAGACCAAAACCCTTCTTCTCCTTCTCTTTCTCCCATTGTCCACTCTGCTCCCCATCAGATTCGTTGATCTCCAGTCCTTGACTTTTACCCCCCCATGTGGCTTCTCCTCCTTTGCCTCTTCGAGGCTTTATAAAGCACTGGTGAGGTCTCGCTTGGAGTACTGTGAGTGGCTTTGGGCCCCTTGTGTTAAAAAGGATGTGCTGAGACTGGAGAGGGTTCAAAGGAGGTTAGTGAAAATTATTCCAGGATTGAATGGCTTGACATTAGAAGAGAGTTTAATGACTCTAGGCATGTCATTTACCAGAATTCAGAACAAAGCGGGATGAGTGAAACCTTTCAAATGTTGAAAGACCTTGATAGAGTGGGAGGGTCTAAGTCCCGTGGACACAGCCTCAGAATTGAGGGTCATCCTTTCAGAACAGAGATGAGGAGGAAGTTCTTCAGCCAGGGAGTGGTGAATCTGTGGAATTCTTTGCCACAGGCAGCTGTGGAAGCCAAGTATTTATGCAGATTTAAGGCAGAGGTTGATTGATTCTTGATTGGTCAGGGCATGAAGGGATGCAGACAGAAGGAAGGAGATTGGGGCCGAGAGGGAAATGGGTCAGCCATGTTGAAATGGTGGAGCAGACTCAATGGGCCAAATGGCCTAATTCTGCTCCTATAGCTTATGGCCTTATGGACTTCCTCTCAGTGCTGAAAAAGAGTCACGACCTGAAATGTCGACTGTTAACTCTTTTCCATAGGTGCTGCCTGACCTGCAGAGTCTGTCCAGCATTCTGTAAGGGTTGCTTTAGTATTCCAGCATCCACAGACTTTCTCGTATTTATGATTTATCCCAGACCCAGACTAACTGTATAAATGGGTTGATTTGAGACACCCAGTTAACGGTTGTCTGATCGGAGTGGCAAGCTAAAGTGGCTTTGTTCACCAGTAATGGAAGCTTGCTCCACGCCAGAGATGGCAGGAGTTGCCCTTGTTTGTGAGCCGATTAACCTTGCAGTGTTGGGCAGCTTGTCAGAGAGGTAAGAAGCCTCTCTCTCTGCATTGTGTGATAACAATACACATAATCAATGAGACAGAGAGGTTTTGTTCAATTGTTAAAGGCACATCCGATGACAGGGCATGCAGAGGAACATCAATCACGCAGGCAGGTTGTGATGATTTGGATACTTTTTTAAAAATGGGATAAATTTGGAACAGGTCATGTTGTGTGAGCAGCTTCAATCTTACAAACACCAACAGCCACTGCACCAGGAAGTGAAAAGACTTGATTCAGAGATTTTAGCAACCCACAAATGCGAGTAAGATGGCGCCAATGAAAACTCAACCAAAGGCAACATCTGCCAGAGAGTTCAACTTCCTTCACTTCTTCTTCTGGCAAAGCTGATTCTCTGTGAGTTACATTTTGATGGCGTGTCTTTGGGCCGATTGAGCAATCTGGCACTTTGCTGTCTCCGAGGGAGTTCAGTGAGGTTTTGAGTGGACTGTGTGTTCTGCGCTCCAGGTCTGCAGACTCCATTGCTCACCGATCTTTCTGATTAGTATGTTGAGCAAGATTAAAATCAACGAGGCCAAGGGCCGAATGCGAGTGGGTGTTCAGCGCCATCCACCAGCATGTGACTGGCCTCCCTCCCTCGTGCTCCCTGTTGGTGGAGGAAGGTGGCTGTATGTGACTGGTCTGCCTCTCACTCTCACTCGCTGCTCCTGGAGGAAGGTGTCTGCATATAAATGGTCTCTGCCTCCCTCTCGCTCGACGCTGCAGGAGGATGGTACTGGAGCCTTAGGTCTTGGGCGAGGTTTAATGGCCGCGATTTGTGGATTGGACACTGTCATGATGTGTTTCTGGTTTCCGGTCACTCATTCTCTTGTTGCTTTTCTGTGCGGTTTTTATCGAGGTGGACCGGCTCTGCGGCCTGCAGTCAATGATCAACACAGTGCTAGACAGAACTGAACGCTTCTGCGCTGTCTCCATGACTTTGTGGTTTAATGTTTTATATTATCTGTTTTTCACTCGTTTTGGCTGTTTGTGCAAATTGTTCTTTTCTTTTTGCACATTGGGGTTTAAACGTTTTTCTTTGAATTGTTTCTACGGTTTTTCTTTGTTTTGTGGCTGTCTATGGCTGTCTCTTGCAAACGATTGTCATTTTACATGCTCAAACATTCCTTCAGCAAATCCAGGCTCCAGAGAGACAGTTTCTGATCTGTGTCTCTCTCTCCAGGCAGTAGCAGTCTGCAGAGTCCGTTCCCATTTCTACAACCCTCAAGGACTGAGAATGATGATGGGTGCAGGAGTGAGGTAGGTCGATTGGTTGAGTGGTGTCGCTCAGCGTCAGTAAGACCAAGAAGCTGATTGTGGACTTCAGGAACTATAGCCAGAACACACTCCAATCCCCATGAGTGATCATCTCTGGAAAGGGTGAACAGTATCATGTTTCTAGCAGTCAACATCACTGAAGATCTACCCCGGGCCCAACGTATTGATGCAGTTACAAAGAAGGAACACGCATGGCTATATTTCATTGGGAGATCTGGCATGGCACCAAAAACTCTAGCAAATTTCTATGGACATCCTGTGGTGAGCCCTCCAAGGGGACCTCACCTTGTCATAGGGTCTGGAGGCTTGCTTGACTCAATGGCCTAGAGAGCTTTTCTGGCTGGAGTTAGGGCTTTATGTTTTGGTTCTTGGTAGGGTTACCCATGTCAAAGAGGTCAAAGGGTAAAGGTCAGACTAAGAGTGGTCCACCAGTCCTCCAGTACAGGTTTGGAGGTTCAGCTCAGGGCTAACAACCCTGACTGGTAAAAGTAAATTGTAACGGAGACAGCAATAAAGATGGAGGACCTTGATAGCCACCCTACGTGTCAGCGGTGTAACGGTCAGTAAAAAAAAAACACCCTGTGGTGAGCATTCTGACTGGTTGCATCAGGATCTGGTACGGGGGCCCCAAAGCACAGGATCAGAAAACTCTGCAGAGGGTTGTAGTCTCAGCCTGCTCCATCATGGGCACCAGCCTCCGCAGCATCCAGGACATCTTCAAGGAGTGATGCCTCAAGAAGGCAGCGTCCATCATTAAGGACCCCCATAGGCCAGGATGTGCCCTCTCCTCATTGCTACCATCAGGGAGGAGGCAGACAAGCCTGAAGGCCCACACTCAATGATTCAGGAATAGCTTCTTCCCCTCTGCCATCTGATTTCTGAACGGTCCATGAGCCCATGAATTCTGCCTTACTTTTTGCGTTCTTTTTGCTAAAATCTTCCATCACACCAGTGAATAAACAAAAGGAGCTTGCCCTATTGGTCAGCTGTCATTACCTCTGCCTGGTGCCCCTCCTCCTTCCCTTTTGCCCATGGTCCATTCTCCTCTCCTATTGGATTCCTTCCTCTCCAGCCTTTCACCTTTTCCACCTATCACCTCCCGTTGGTGTTCCTCTTCCCTCCCTTTCTCCCATGGTACACTTCCTTTTCCTATCAGATTTTTGCTTCTCCAGCTCTTTATCTTACCTGCCCATTTGGCTTCACCTATCACCTTCTACCTATCCTCATTCCCCTCTGCCCACTTGTTCATTCTGCCATCTTCCCCCTTCCTTTCCAATCCTGAAGGAGGTTCTCGGTTCGAAACGTTGACTGTTGATTCATTTCTATAGATGCTGCCTGACTTGCTGAGTTCCTCCAGCACTTTATACATGTTGGTCCATTGGGAATCCTATTGTGGAAAAGGGGGCTGAACACACTGGGAGTGAACTGTTTGTAACATCAGTTGTGTGCAGTGGAAATAACTGATGAAGAGTTAGAACCATTGCAGGATTGGGACTGGATGGGGAATGATTTGATCCAATGGAATTGCAAAGGAAATGATTTGATTAGGAATAGCTGAGTCTGAGTGATGTCCTACCCCTGGTGGTAACTTTTTATCATTCTATTTTCCCTCCTGGAGAGTGATATGAATTGTTATAGATCCATTGAAAAGTATGGCACAGAAGCAGTACGTGCCAAAACGTTTAATTTGCCTACTTCTGTTAACCAGCACTGAGACCACGGCCTTCCACACCCCTCCCATCCATGTACCTATCCAAACTTCTGTTAGACATTGAAATTGAGCTTGCAAGCACCATTTGTGCTGGCAGCTCATTCCACACTCTCACCACCCTCTGAGAGAAGTTTCCCTTCACGTTCCCCTTAAACTTTTCACCTTTCACCCTTACCCAAGACCTTCAGCTCTGGTCCCACCCAACCTCAGTGGAAAATCACACACAACACACTCATAGAGTGCTGGAGGAACTCAGCAGGTGAGGCAGCATCTATGGTAAAGAGTAAGCCGTTGACATTTCTGGCCGAGACCCTTCATCAGGACTCAGTGGAAAAAGCCTGCTTGCATTTGCCCTATCTACACCCCTCATAATTTTGTATATCTCTGTCAAATCTCCTCTCAATCTCCATTCCAAGGAATAAAGTCCTAACCTATTCAATCTTCCCTTGGAGCTCAGGCCCTCCTGACCCGGCAGCATCCTTGTAAATTCCCCTCTGGCTGCCAGTCACCCTCTAACACAGCTCTGCTGCTCTCTACGTACTATTACAAACAGGAGAGACCTGATATCTTTGGGGATTCTCTGGAATCAGGGAATGACAGTGACTGAGGGGCTGCGCGCTCTATGGTTTGAGGTAGTAGGGGAGGAGTTAGTGTGAGTGTGAGTGCACTACCCACTCAGGATGTTCCCGCTGATTGCTGTCAGCAGGACATGTAAAGTAGGACAAACCTAGAAAGCTTCTGAGCCAAATCCTGAAAAGAATGCTTCTCATGGTGCTGGGAGCAACTCTGGGTAAAGCGGTGTCTGTTACAATGGGGACAGCTCTGCTCTATAACATCTGTTGAAACCTTTCCTCCACTCAGGTGCTGACAGTGTGCTGGCCATCTGACCATCTACTGGTCATTTAACTGTCCATCGACTGAACATCTGACTATCTGCTGGTCATTTGATTGTCTGCTGGCCTTTTGACCATCTGTTGGCCATCTCCGGTGGTTCTGCTTTTGATTTCAGAGTGTCTCTCTCTCTCTCTCTCTCTCTCTCTCTCTCTCCCTCTCTCTCCCTCTCTCTCCCTCTCTCTCCCCCTCTCTCTCTCTCTCTCTCTCTCTCTCCCTCTCTCCCTCTCTCTCTCCCCCTCTCTCTCCCTCTCTCTCTCTCTCTCTCTCCCCCTCTCTCTCTCTCCCCCTCTCTCTCTCTCCCCCTCTCTCTCTCTCCCCCCCCCCCCGTAAACATTGCGATCACCTGGGCAACTTTGGCTACATATTGTTGGTGATTTTCTCTTTATCCCATCCATTCCTCCCTCCTTCCTCCCCACAGCTTAGAAGCAGCTTGCTTGCTCACTTTCTCAGTGTTGATGGAGTGTCTCGAACCTGTGACATTAACTCGGTTTCTCTCCCCAGAGATGATGCCTGAGTGTCTCTGGCATTTTCTGCCTTTATTGAGAATTCTGAAAGCATTCACTGATCATTACTGTTATGCTGAGCGATCTTCCTAACAAGCGAAAGATGTGTCATGTTATCTTAGCTACTTCTCCCCTCTTGTAGCTTGACAGCTAAGATCCCGACTGATCCCTCTCTACACACCCATCCTTGGTATGGGTGCACACTGCCTCCGCCTCTTGACTTATTCTTGATGGAAAAGCACATATTCTCAGTGTCCTGTCCTCTAGGACACTTAAAGCCCTCCACCCAACCACACCAATCCCAAATTCAATGGGTTACTCACTTGACTTGATCTCTGGTCAAGATACAGGTGGTAAAGGAGCCTCAGGTCCCACACAATCTGCTGTCATGGAGAGGGATCAAAGGAGGTTTCTTTACTCACCCCAAAACTGAACTAATTTCACAACCTTGAGAAAATCTTCAGATGCTAGAAATGCTGGTGGAACACAAACAGGCTAGGCTCCTTCTGTGGAAAAGAGTAAACAGTTGATATTTGACGAGACCCTTCATCAGGACTGAAAAAAATGAAGTTGGGTGGGGGGAAGGGGAGGAAAAAGTACAAGGTGGTAGGAGATAGGTGAAACCTGGGGAGGGAAAGGGGGCGAAGCAAGGAGCTGGGAAGTTGATTGGTAAAAGCGATGAAGGGCTGGAGAAGTGGGTATCTGATAGGAGAAGATAGAAGGCCACGGACGAAAGGGAAGGGGAGGAGCACCAGAGGGAGTTGATGGGCAGGAATGGAGATAAGGTGAGAGAGCGAGATGGGATTGGGGAATGGCGAGGGCAGGGGGGGTGTGGCATTACTGGAAGATGAGAAATCAATGTTCATGCCATCAGGTTGGAGGCTACCCAGATAGAACATAAGTTGTTGCTCCTCAAACCTGAGTGTGGCCTAATTTTGGCAGTAGAAGAGGCCATGGACTGACATGTCAGAATGGGAATGGGAAGTAGAACTGAAGTGGGTGGCCACTTGAAACTCCTGATTTTTCTGATGGATGGAGAATATGTCTCCAAATCTATGTCGGGTCTCACTGATATACAGGAGGCCAGGATACAGTAGATGATGCCAACAGGCTAGCAGGTGAAGTGTTGCCTCACCTGGAAGGACCTACA
The DNA here is from genome assembly GCF_030144855.1 of Hypanus sabinus. Lineage (NCBI taxonomy): Eukaryota > Metazoa > Chordata > Chondrichthyes > Myliobatiformes > Dasyatidae > Hypanus > Hypanus sabinus. The sequence goes on along the minus strand of NC_082716.1, from coordinate 100,837,591 downwards.
CACTCGCTTTCAAGTACTCAACATCTCATTTAGTATTATTTATTTATTTATGTAACGATTTGTTTTGTATTTACACATCTTTGTCCATCTTTGTGTGCAGTTTTTCATTGATTCTACTGTAGTTGTTTGGTTCCTTAAGGTTGTTATAGCTGGGGTTGGTAATGGGGACAAGTTCCCACTGTCTATTAAATGTTCCCAATGGTGTGCGACTCAAACAGCCTCTGACAACCAAGTCCAGCTCCTGGCCATCACATGTGGCTTAGCTACTGAGCCCGGTGGAATTGTTACTACTGACAGCGGAAAGGGGCAAAGGCGGCTTACCAGCACCTTAAAGCCAGTTGCTTGGGGCACATGGAACTTACCAGCCCTGGTTGGCAGCTCATCTAGGAGAAGGAAAACTCCCAATCTGCCTTGTGGCTCCACCCACCCACGGGGAAGGCTTTGGGAGTAAACTCCGAGGGAAAAATCCATATCTGGAATCCCTAAGACAGTCCTATGTTGAGTTCGACGCTGACTGGCAACTCCTGCGAGACTGCTGTTGCCAAACTTTATTGTTCCTTTGGGTTTATCAGCTGTGTGTGGAGAGGAGGGAGCTTGCTACACGGGCAACAACATGTTCTCCATATTGTACTGCCCAGGCTTGCACATCTAGAGAGCTAGGACACAATATCCATGGACAACACTAATCGATGGAGGCCTCAAATTGTGTTTCTTTGTTCTACTGTGAATGCCTGCAAGAAAATGAATCTCAGAGTAGTATGTGCGGCATAGGCACACGTTGATAATAAATTTACATTGAACTTTGAATTTTGGTCAACCACTCAGGATTTTTCACACTGCCTGTTCTTATCGTACATCTTGGGATCTCATTCTGTGCTGTACAGTAGTTTTGCTCCCTGGAATGAGAAGGTATTTGTTCCTCTATCAATGTCCTTCGACGTTGGTTGAAGTAGTAGCTCTGCCTTCGAGATTTGCAGCCAGAGTGAAGTAAAGAAGCTGTTACTTTTCACATTAGGCCTGAAGTAATATTCAGGGTTAAGCCTATCAATCATCGAGTACACACTGAATATTTCATTAAATGTCAGTCAGTATAACACAGGACTTGGACTGCCCAACCAGAAACAGAGCTCTGGTTTTAAAAGGGAAAGTCGAATGAGTGGGGATGGTTGGGGGCGGGGGGGGGGGGGGGGGCTGAGGAGAACTGGACAACCTCCTTGTGTGCAGACTGTTTAATACACGGTACAGTAGTGTAGTGGTTAGGATAAAACTTTACAGCACCAGGTTCAATTCCTGCCACCGCCTCAAAGGAGCTGGAATGTTCTCCCTGTGACCGCGTGGTTTCCACTGGGTGTTCGGCAGTCAAAGACGTTCCTGTTGGTAAGTTCATTGGTCATTGTAAGTAGTCCTGTGATTAAGCTCGGGTTAAATCGGGGGGGTCGCAGGGCGGTGAGGCTTAAAGGGCCGGAAGGGCCTGTTCCGCACAGTATCTCAATAATAGGAAGGAAGTTGGGAAACAGAAATAAGAGTACATATCTTTGTATTAGCTCCATAGTATTAAGTGTTATTTGGTAACTGGAAAGACAGAATATCCAGTACTGTGCGAAAGTCTTAAGCGCTCCACTGGAATATACTGCATGTGCCTAAGGGTTTTGCACAGTAGCGACATGTCACCATATACAGCCCAGAGATTCATTCTCTTGCAGACGTACTTAATAAATCCAGTAGCCATCATGAAATCAATGAAAGACCACACCAACTGTGCGGACAACCAGTGTGCAAAAGACAACATTGTCCAAATATTAAACGACTTTTGTGCTCATCGATCGCTGTCTGTCCTGTTGGATGTGGTCATTCATTGCTTCTATTGTGTTTCCTGTATTTACTGTGAACGCTGTCAAGAAACTGACTCTCAGGGTTGTATATGGTGACATATATGAACTTCATTAATAACTTTACTTTGAAGTTCGAACTTTGCAAGATGACTGGGGACTCAACTGCTGCAGCCTTCCTCCACCTCAATGCCATTGTGGTGTGTTGTCATCTTGCGCCAGCTCCACCGCTGAGGTCCTGGTTGGATCGTTCTTTGTCTGGATAATTGTCCTTGTCCTATTGACCTTACCATCATGGGTGACCCTACCAGGAGCTAAGCTCCAGATGGTATCACTCTGGGGACCTCAGGAACTCACAGCCTCTCCACCACGACAATATGCTGGAACTTGTCGGCATCATTTGTGGAGACAGTTGTCAATGTTTCATCCTGTCTTCCGGTTCCCACAAACAGACTCTGAACTAAAACACAAACTCTATTTCTCCATCCACAGGTGCTGCTGAACTGCTGAATGTCTCCAATGCTTTCTGGCTTTACTACTGGGAAATCATTTATTATATTCTATTCTATTTTATTTTGTTCATAGAAGGAATAAAAACCAAACTATTTTCTAAGTGGGAAAGCAGCAACAGGAATTGAAACCAGAACTTATAGCCGGTGCAGTAAACCGTTGCCAGATTACAATGCTGCCCCTTCCAGATCAAAATAACTCCAGACCACAGCTGCCTCCAGACGTTAGTTAACTCCAGATGACAACTAACTCTAGACCGCTGGGAACCCCAGACCATAGGGAACTCTAGCCCAGAAGTAGTTGAAGACCACAGATATTTCCAGCTGTCTAACTCTTCCAACTGTCCCATTGAGGCACAATTCATCGATTAATCTCGGATGGGTTATAAATGCAGGTGCCAGCTGTACGGGAAAGAATGGATGAAAACGTATGAGCAGAGGAAATCTTTCTGCCACCACTCTTCAACCCTGAATCCTTCAGACTGGGAAACCGTTGACACACGGTTGATGTTTTGGTGAATACTGCGGTCACTCAGACGGAAGCAGTACCCGTGCCCTCGGAGTCTGTGTCAACCAGACCGCAGTGGAAACTGCGAGCAGTTTCAAAGCCCTGACAGTCCGCACTTGGCACAACCCCTCATGGTCCCAGAGCACATCCCATAAATCAGGAAAGCTCACCAATGAGGAGGCTGAAGGGAGCTGGTCTACACACGTCTCTACTCACACTATTCTACAAATGCGCAGTACAAAGCATCCTAATGAGCTGCACTACTGTGGTGGACAGGCAGGCTCTAAAACAGGCAGCCAAAGCTGCCAAACGCTTCACCGACACCTGCCTGTCAGAAAGGTGCCGGAAAAGGGCCAGTGACACCATGAAGGATCCCACACACCCTGCTCATGGACTGTATGTCCCACTCCCATCAGGGAGGTAGCATCCACGCCAGGACCAGCAGACTCAAAAACAGTTACCTTCCCCAAGCAGTAAAGCTGAGCAACACCTCTACCCACCAACCCAGCCCTCCATGCCCCCAATCACCACTGCTTTATCATTTCCTGTCAGTCACCTAATGTGCAGACACTCTTGTGCCTAGTGTCTCTTCATGGACGTATAATCAATCTATGTAAATAAACTATCTAATGTGTTTGTATTTATTTGTATTTTTGTTACTACTATCATTGTGTTTTGATTTACTGTGTTTTTTCTGTGCTGCATCAGATCTGGAGTTACAATAATTTTGTTCTCCTTTACACTTGTGCCGAGGAAATGACATGAAACAATCTTAAAACGTGAACTACCAGACACCAGTTTACACAAATCATTACTCCCATATTCCTGTCCACTCGTCACATCCTACCCCTCACTCAGGGAAACACACGGGGCCTGACACTCCTCACAGACTGACCCACCAATACCCAAGTGTGAATGGGTCCCAGGTGTTCCCTACCTGGGGTCCACAGACACTTCAGTCAATGGTAGGGGACCATGGCATAAAAAGGCTGGGAACTCCCAATGAACGTGTGAGATTATCATTCATAAAACTCAGGTTTGACGTTCCTATCTGCTGGCTTCTTTCTCTCTGTCTAATCCTTCAGCTGACAGGGAGGGTTGAAACAGGATGTGACAGCCCATTGAAAGCCAAGGTAAGCATGAGATATTGACAGTGGAAGGGGCTTGGTGTTCAATTCAAGGCCACGCCAGGGCGCTGCATGGAATAAATCAGTGTTCAGCAGCCAAGATGTGTCCCAGATATTTCCTGGCAGATGGAGAGTTTCATTAAAATCTCTAATATTGCTCGGGTTCAAAGATGCATCAAGTACAGTTTTGTTACTAAGAAACCCATCAAAATCTCATAACACAGAGTTGGAACAGCAACAGAATAATAACCCATTGCCTCTGCCTCCAAGTTCACTGCAGGCAAAGAACATTTCCGTTTATTTCTTTTTGGAAAAACTTCATTTGTTTGTTATGTGCCGTGTTGTATGACGTGGGCCATCATGAACTTTCCATGACCATGATTGCTCTTGGGAAATGTTTCTACAGAAGTGGTTTACCATTGCCTTCTTCTGGGTAGTGTCTTTGCAAGACGGGGGACCCCAGCCATTGTCAATACTCTTCAGAGATTGTCTGCCTGGAGTCAGTGGTCGCATAACCAGGACCAGCTGCTCCCATGTATCACCTGTATCTCCACCCCACCGTCCATAGTTAAATAATAAATAATAGTATGGAATATACTTAGTGGCAGGGTGGCATAACAGTTAATGCAACACTTTACAATTCCCGAAATCACTGATTGGGGTTCCATCCTGCCACTCGCATAAGGAGTTTCTATATTCTCCCTGTGGCTGTGTGCATTTTCTTCAGGTGCACCAGTTTGCTCTTACACTCCAAAAGATGTGTAGAGTTAGGGTTAGTCAACCGAAGGCATGCTTGGTACTAGGAGCATGGCGATACATGAAGGCCACCCCGCCAAGCTGCCCCAGACTGTGTCAGTCGTTGACACAAATTCAGTTCAATTCAAGCTTAATTATCATTCAACCATACACGAATAACCATCAATACCGTAATGAGACAGAGTTACTTCGTGGCCAAGGAGCAAGACACACAGCACATACAAGATGGCAAGCTCCAGGGATCAAGGCAACTAAGAGATAGTCATGGGATTGAGTCAGTGGACTGGGCCTTGTTCAGGAGCTCATCTGAGGATCTGAATGACTACACCAGCGTCATTACAGACTTTATTAAAACAGTTGTGTAATGAGTGCATCCCCACAAAATCGTTCAGGACTTTCCCCCATCAGAAGCCTGGGATGAACAATGAAATCGGGAATTTGCTGAGGGCCAGATCAGAGGCATTCAAGTCTGGAGATCAAGAACATACTAGTATGATCTCTGAATAGCCACCTCACAGTCAAAGTGGAGATTCCAGGGAAGACTGGAGTCGACAAGGGATGCTCAACAGTTGTGGCAAGTTTTGAATGCCATAACCTCCTACAAAGTTAAATCTTGTGACACAGAGGAGAGTAGAACTTCACTTCCAGCCGAGCTTAATGCCTTCTATAGTCGCTTTGGTCACCAGAACAGGGAGGAGCCATCACACACCCCCATGTCTCTCTATAGTTGCAGTATCTGAAGATGACGTGCCTTCTGCCTTCAAGAGAGTGAAGCCAAGGAAAGCATCTGGACGGAGTACCTGGCTGAGTACTGAAGACCTGTGCTGACCAACTGGCTGGTATACCTTCAATCCCTCGTTCTGGCAGTGTGTGGTACTCACCTGCTTCAAGCAGGCTTCAATCATACTGGTGCCCAAGAAGGGCATGGTAACCTGCAGTACTTAGCTCCCTGCTCTACTCGATTTACTCAAGTGTGTGGCTAAGCACAGCTCCAACACCATATCCAAGTTTGTTGATGACACCACTATTGTGAGCTGTATCAAAGTGGTTGATGAATCAGCCTACAAGAGGGAGATTGAAAATTTGGCTGAGTGGTGTGATAACAACAACCTCTCACTCAATATCAATCAGACCAAGGGAACTGATTGTAGACTTCGGGAGAAGGAAACCAGACGTCCATGAGTCAATAATCATCAGAGGTGGAGACGGTCAGTGACTGTAAATTCCTGGGTGTCACTGTCTCAGAGGACCTGTCCTGGACCTATCATATAAATATTATTATGAAGAACGCATGACAGAGCCTCTACTTCCTCAGGAATCTGCAGAGGTTAGCATGTCATCAAAAACCTTGGCAAACTCCTACAGATGTGTGGTGGAAAGTGTGCTGACTGGCTGCATTACGGCCTGGTATGGGAACACTAATGCCTTTGAGTGTAAAATCCTACTAACAGTAATGGATTCGGCCCAGTTCATCACAGGTAAAGCCCTCCCAACCACTGAGAAATCTACATGAAATGTTGCCATAGAAAAGCAGCATCAATCATCAGAGATCCTCACCACCCAGGCCATGCTCTCTTCTCACTGCTGTCATCAGGCAGAATTACAAGAGCCTGAGGACTCACACCACCAGGTACAAGAATGATTATTATCCAATTACAGTACGGAAACAGGCCATCTCGGCCCTCCTAGTCCGTGCCGAACGCTTACTCTCACCTAGTCCCACCTACTTGCACTCAGCCCATAACCCTCCACTCCTTTCCTGTCCATATACCTATCCAATTTTTTTTTTAAATTACAAAATCAAACCTGCCTCTACCACTTCTACTGGAAGCTCATTCCACACAGCTACCACTCTCTGAGTAAAGAAGTTCCCTCTCATGTTACCCCTAAACTTTTGCCCCTTAACTCTCAACCCTTCAACCATCAGGCTCTTGAACAAAAGGGGATAGCTACACTCATTTAAAGACTCTGTTATATTGTTATCTCATGCTTGTTATTTATTGCTATTTAGTTATTACAGGTTTCTCCCACTATCCGAAGGTAGAGCATTCCTATGAAACTACCATTCGAAAGCCAAAATGTCGTAAAGCGAAGAAGCAATTACCATTAATTTATATGGGAAAAATTTCGGAGTGTTCCTAGACCCAAAAAATAACCTAACAAATCAAACCAAGTAATACATAAACCCTAAAATAACACGAACATATAGTAAAAGCAGAAATGATATGATAAATGTACAGCCTATATAAAGTAGAAATATTGTATGTACAGTGTAGTTTCACTTATCAGAATCTGGAAGACAGCCAGCCAAAATCGATTTGAAGAAAAAAAATCGGCACATACGCACGTACACGCATGTGCACACATCTGCCCACTCAAGGTTTCACGGTCATGGTAGTCTTTCTTGGGGTATACGCACGTATAAAATGCGCATCTTTTTTTGTAAAAGCGAAAATCCTCTTTGGTTAGTGAAAACAGGTGCTAATGTAGGTTTTCAGTAACAGCGAGCTGTCGTAAAGCGAATGTTCAAAAATTGAGGACCATCAGTATCTGCATTTGCACAGATTGTTTACAGATTACAGATCCTGATGTTTACAGATTACAGATCCTGTTTATAGTTACTGTTCTATGGATTTGTTATGTATGCCAGCAGAAAAAGAGTCTCAGACTTGTGTGTGGTGACATGTATGCACTCTGATAATAAACTTTACTTTGAACTTTCGAGTTTGACTTTGACAGCACATGTGTAAGTATGTATTGAACTTTGTATTTTTTGTAACCATTTGATGTGACAAAATGGAATTGTACAGATCCCAGAGTGCTAAGCTAATATGTTGCAATTTATGTACATGGCTAAAGGTACTACAAGGAATGCGCTTCCTGAAGGAATATGTGAGCGCTAACACCCAGTGTACAGTCAACCGCAGATGGCAGACTACAACAAATGTATCGGAAGGACTGGGTTTGTTGGAAATAGTAACCTCATCTCGTTTTTATGTACAAAAAGAATGCTTTGTAAGTGGTGTGTTGGAAGTCCCCTACCATTTCTGACAGGAGTGGAGGTGAACTTACCCCTTGCAAATAATAAAGGCGCTTGACAAAGATCCACTCAGCATTGGCATTGTGATGGCGAGACTTAGCAGAGAGATACTTGATGCACATAAAGATATCAGTAGGATACAGCCATGCACAAACACAAACAGTCCATACCCGAGCCATGAATGTCCAAGAAATCTGCAGTGAACCGCAATGCAGCTTGTCTTCTGCTGATCGAACACTGGGGGCAGCACCAACTCCAGTCTGGATGGCGCACCACACTGCCCCCGGTGGAGTGCTCCAGCGTCTCTCCCCGGCAGCTGTAAACAGGCGACAGATTCCGCCTTGTCCTCACACATACAAGGTAGCAAACACAAGATCCTTCATTGGTCAGGGCATGAGGGGATACAGGGAGAGGGCAGGAGATTGGGACAGAGGGGGAAATGGATCAGTCATGATTAAGTGGTGGAGCAGACTTGTTGGCCTAACTCCATTCCTATATCTTATGGTCTTATATCAACAAAATACAACCATGCAAAAAAATATATATATAGTTCAGACCCAAATGAGCATTTACTGCTTGTTTTGATGAATGTGTGACAAATGAAGCTAATCCTTCTTTAATCTCTATGAAAGAATTCTACTTTCATACTTCTTAGACAGAGGAACATTTTAAATTGACCACCTCAATGCCAGTTGAACCTTTTGGGGTCTTTCTGGCATCTTGATTTAGAAAACCATGGGACATGCCTGTCAGTCGGCAGCTACGGTGAGAGAGTCAGCATGACCCCTTCAGCTGGGTAGCCTATCAAACTGTTCCACATCCCACTGGTTGCCATCTTGTTGTTCCTGTGGGTCAGTCACAGCGCTGGTCTAAAATCATTTTGTGGGGTTGTTCTGAAAGCTCTCGGTGCTTCAGAGGAGGAGAGATGCGATGTATTTTCCAGCTGTTTGTCAGTTCCACTTACTCCGACATCTTTAGGAATCCAGTAAGCCTGTCAGTATATAATTATTTCATGTGTATACACTCAAAGACACACACACACACTCACTCACACACACACACACACACACACACACATCATCTTCTTCGGTTGTCCATCGGAATCCGATGACGACGTCCACTCTTTTAACGGTGAGATCTTTGATGACTATACAGTCCTATCCTGACCCACAAGTTCTATTGCAGGTGGTATGTGTAAATGTGGTAGTGATGGTCGTGATGGCAACCGTGGCTGCATTTCTCCTGGCTCTCTTCTGCTGTCTTCTGGTTGTTTTTTCCACCTTCAGAATACGAACCCTGTCCCTACACAGCTGTCACCAAGTGTTACGGTCAGCAGCAACATCCTCCAGGTCCTCGGGTCTGATCTTGCACTTCCTTAAAGCATTCTTCATCTGATCCTTATAGTGCTTCTTCGGCCCTCCAGCTGAGCGTCAACCATGATGTAGCTGGCTGTATGACACTCTGTGGGGTAGCCGACAAGGGGGCATCCTTATCACGTGCCCCAGCCACTGCAGCTGACGCTGGGTGATCATGGCCTCAATACTTCTGCAGTTGGTCTTTACAAGTATTTCAGAGTGAGGGACCTGCTCACGCCAGGTAATTCCCAGGATTATACACACACACACACACACACACACACACACACACATACACTCACAGACACAGGCACATACATACATGCTCAAACACACACACACACACACACACACACGAAGTGTGTGTCAAATTAAGAATTATAAAGCTCAATCATTTAATTGCATATTGTGTACAGTTTGTTCTTTTGTGGTACTGATTTGTAAGAGGGGAACTACATCGTACAGCTTCTCCATCGATTTCCTCTGGGCGTCATCGACTCCCGACCTCATTCCAAACCGCCCAGTCCTGCAGTCTACGACTTCCCTGTTCTGGCGTCTTCTCTCTCCATCTTCTCCTGAACAAAAGTCTGTGAATCCCTCGCTCTCGGGCACACAAGGAAGAAGACCACTCTGCTCATGGGACGCCGCACATTCCAAAGCCCCTGTTATCTCCAGTCATATCCCAAACACCCTGCTGCTACAGAGAAACCATTACATCAGCAGTGAAACCTCTCCTAGGGTGTTACAGATGTTTCTGACAGTAGGAGACTCTTTGACCAGAGGGCGCAGCATCAGAATGCAGGAATGTCTCTTTAGAACGGAGAGGAGGCTAAATTTCTTCAGCCAGTCAGTGGTGAATCTGTGGGTGGGAATTCATTGCCACAGACGGCTGAACGAATTTCATGACATTTGCCGGTGATATTAATTCTGATTCCGAATCTGTGGGGATCAAGTCATTAGGTATACTTAAAGCAGAGCTTGACAGGTTCTTGATTAGTAATGGCATTAAACCAGGGGTTGCCACCCTGGGGTCCACAGATCCCTCACTTAATGTATTGCTCCATGGCATGAGAAAAGTTGGGAACCCCTGCCTTAAAGGAGAATGGGGTTAATAGATCAGCCTTGATGGAATGGCAGAGCAAACTCAGGGTCTATTGTAATTGGAAACTGAGACAAGATGGGTGAAAGTGACAATCTCTGTACCAGGTGTTCACTGTGCTTTGAGCTCAGGCTTGGTGTGGTTGGGGGAAGAGAGCGAACTGCTTCTCATTGCGATAGAATGCCAGAGTTACACGACTCTATGGTGTAGGAACAGGTGCTTTGGCCCATCTAGTCTGTGCCAAACTGTTATTCTGCCATTGACCATAGCCCTCCAAATCCCACCCATCCAAACTTCTCTGAAATGTTGAAATCAAACCTACCTTTACCACTTCCTCCGATAGCTCATTCCACACACTCTCACCATCTTCCTAAAAGTTTCACCTTTCACTCTTAACCCATGGCTTCAAGTTCTAGTCTCACACAACCTCAAGCGAAAAACCTGCTTGCATTTACCCTATCTAGAGAAAAAAATAGAAGTGTAGACTATTTTCTAAGTGGAGAGAAAAACTCAAAAATCTGGGGTGTAAAGGGACTTGGGAATCCTCGTGGTGGATTCCCTGAAGGTTCAATTGCAGGTCGAGTCTGTGATGAGGAAGGCAAATGCAATGTTAACATTTATTTTGAGAGGGCTAGAATATAAAAGCAAGGATGTAATGTTGAGGCTTTATAAGGCACTGGTGAGGTCTCACTTGGAGTATTGTGAGTAGTTTTAGACCCCTTATCTAAGTGTTATGCCCTGATTAACATTGTTACTGCTATGCTGTAGGTATTTCATTTTGCCAGTTCTGTGCAGCAGTGTGATCTGCTTTCAGAATGTTTTGGTTTTGGCTACAAGGTAAAGGCTATAATGTTCGACATAGGAATGCTGTGCCAGCCAACCAGGATGGAAGAATCGGGGGAAGGTTCGAGAGAGCGGAATGGGGAGAGATTTATGATGAACACTGTGGTTCGCAAAATTAGTTTTGGCAGGAGCTGTGGATAGGACAGGAGGGAAGATGGTTGAGGATGCCGTAGGAAGGAGCGTCCCTGTTGCATAAGCTGCTTTGTGCAGGTTAAAGGTTCCGAGGAGAAAGGGCCAGTACTGATCAGAGTGCCTATTTGCTCAAGATGGATTTCCAGGGATGTTTGGGACGTGGTGTGTGCTTCCACACAGACTGTGGGTCCATCCAGCACACAGGTAAAGAGACAAGATGAGCACCAAGATGTGCACATTGGACTGGGTTAACTGTAATAGACTCTTCTATTTTATTTTCCTGTTTCTTTTTCTTACTAACTGTTTGGTAAAGCTGAAATTTGTAAATATACTTTCTTTATCATTTTATACGGTGTACAGTCTGTTATTTCTTGTCAACCGACAACTGTGATTGGGCAGCATTCACTCAAATCGAGGTTTCTTTAACCACCTTCCTGTCTGGCTGAACCCCAAACCGTGCCGACCTTAGATGTATATTGAGCATGAAAAGTGGCTCCTCACTGCAAACCCCCCGTGGCTGGCAACAAACCACGTTTCCATACGAGCCTGGTGAGCAGGCTTCACAAGAAAAGATGTGCGAACCTTGGAGAGGGTTCAAAGGAGGTTCACGAAAACGATTCCAGGATTGAAAGGCTTATCATATGAGAAGTACTTGATGGCTCTAGGCCTGTACTCACTGGAAGTCAGACAAATGAGCAGGGATCTCTTTGAATCCGATTGAATGTTGAAAGGCCTCAGAAGAATGGTTATGGAGGGAGAGGGTGCTTCCCATGGTGGAAGACTCAAAGACCAGAGGGCACAGCTTCAGAACAGAGCAACATCCATTTAGAATGGAGATGAGGAGGTATTTCTTTAGCCAGAGAGTGGTGAATCCGTGGAATTCTTTGCCACAGGTATGGTATATTTAAGGAGGACGTTGATAGATTCTTGATTAGTCTGGATATAAGACCATAAGGCATAGGAGCAGAATTAGGCCATTCAGCCCATCGAGTCTGCTCTGCTATTCCATCATGGCTGATCCCAGATCCCACTCAACCCCATACACCCGCCTTTGATGCCCTGACCAATCAGGAAACAATCAACTTCCGCCTTAAATATACCCACGGACTCGACCTCCACTGCAGTCTGTGATAGAGCATCCCACAGATTCACTACTCCTTGGTAAAATAAATCCTACTTACCTCTGTTCTAAACAGCCACCCCTCGATTTTGAGGCTGTGCCCTCTACTTCTGGAGCATACCCCCACCATGTGAAGCATCCTCTCCACATCCACCCTCTCTAGTCCTTCCAACATTCGATAGATTGAATTGAGATTCCCCCTCCCCCGACACACACATTCCTCCAAATTCCAGTGAGTACAGGCCCAATGCTGCCAAACGCTCCTCATATGTTAACCCTTCCATTCTCGGAATCATCCTCATGAGCTACCTCTGGACTCTCTCCAATGCCAACACATCCTTTCTGAGGTGTGAAGCCCAAAACTATTGGCAATACTCAAAGTGTGGCCTGGCCAGTGTCAGCGTTATCCCTTTGCTTTTATATTCCATTCTTCAGTATGAACAGATACAGGGAGAACCCAGGTGACTAAGGCTGAGGTGGAACTGGTGAGAAATGATAAAATGGCAGAGCAGACTTGATGGTCCAAATGGCCTAATTCTGATCCTATATCTTACTGTCTTATACCACTCATACCTCTTTATCAATAATAAGGTTGGGGGGGGGGGTTGTGGATACAGGCAGTCAGTGAATGGAGTGCAAGTGGGGCCACCCACCATCCTGGGATCATCAAGGACAGTTGGACAAGAGGCTCCCAACTTGTTTATGCCATGGACAAACACCATGAAGCAAGGGGCCCATTATGTTCTTAACGTATGAATAATGCATCATGCAGGAGATGCAGAAACATTTAAAAGGGGGTTCTGGGATGCTCTCCTACAGACAGAGGGTTGTGCACCTCCCTTTGAATGTACTGAATATCATAGACAGTCCACATACAGCAAACATCCACACTGGGCAGTGAGATTAATAACCAGTTACTCAGAACCCCTTTGATGGCATGGACATCGATTACTCTAACTTCCAGTGATCTCTCCTCTCCTCTCTCTTTTTCCATTCCTTATTCTGGTTCCCCTCTCACCCTTTCTCCCCTCCTCACCTGCCTATCACCTCCCTCTGGTTCCCTCCACCTTCCCTTTACTCATGGTCCATTCTCCTCTCCTATCAGATTTCTTCTTCTTCAGCCCTTTGCCTTTTCCACCTATCACCTCTCAGCTTCCATCTTCATCCCCCCCCCTCTCCCATCCACCTCCTTCCTCACCTGGTCTCAGCTATCTCCTCCCAGATTCTCACTTCAACCCCTTGCTCCCCTACTGACCTTCTCCCTCATCTGGTCTCACTATCACCTCCCAGATTCTCACTTCAACCCCTCTCTCTCCCACCCACCCACCTCCCTCCTCACCTGGTCTCAGCTATCACCTCCCAGATTCTCACTTCAACCCCTCTCTCCCCCACCCACCCACCTCCCTCCTCACTTGGTCTCAGCTATCACCTCCCAGATTCTCACTTCAACCCCTCTCTCCCCCACCCACCCACCTCCCTCCTCACTTGGTCTCAGCTATCACCTCCCAGATTCTCACTTCAACCCCTCTCTCCCCCACCCACCCACCTCCCTCCTCACCTGGTCTCAGCTATCACCTCCCAGATTCTCACTTCAACCCCTCTCTCCCCCACCCACCCACCTCCCTCCTCACTTGGTCTCAGCTATCACCTCCCAGATTCTCACTTCAACCCCTCTCTCCCCCACCCACCCACCTCCCTCCTCACCTGGTCTCAGCTATCACCTCCCAGATTCTCACTTCAACCCCTCTCTCCCCCACCCACCCACCTCCCTCCTCACCTGGTCTCACCTGTCTGCTTTTTCTCCTTGCCCTCCCACCTCAGTCTGGCTTCCTTCCCCCTTCCTTTCCAGACCTGGTGAAGAGCCTTGCCCTGAAACATTGACTGTTTACTCCTCTCCATAGATGCTGCCTGACCTGCTGATTTCCTCCGGCACTCCGTCTGTGTTACGAAGAAGCTCCCTGGGTTTTCTATCCGAGGCCCGTGCTGTGCTGTGATTTGGAGGGGGTCTCTGCTAGTGGAACGGACTCTTTTAGCCAGGCTGACATTAAATTATGTTGACTTTGGAAAAGCATCATCTTCCCATGTATCCAAAAGGAATCTTTATCTGTACAACATTTCTCCAGCGTCAAGGGATCCCAAGGGTGCGGAGCATGACTTTTGGAACATAATGCCTGCTGTATAATTAAATATACATGTTCACAACAACAAAAATCTGGCCATGTTAGAGCAACAGATTAATTTTGCATCAGAATCTGATTCTCTCTCATAACTCTTCATCCCAGTGGAGGCTGGTTTGAGATTCAGATGGCCACTGTCCATAGCCAACATATGTGAGTGTAGTGGCCTCCACTAACTCTTCAAGATGAAAGTTATTTGTCCTAATGTTATGTCAACAACAATTTACATCCATATGGTGACTGTGATTCTGTGAACCTACCAAAGGGTGTTCAGAGGAGAGCCATCCAACAAAAAGCTAGCACCATGTCAATTGAGACACCTGATTATCCTAGACAGAGTGGATTTGGCAAGGGTGTTTCCTATAGTGGGGTGGGGGGGGGGGGGGGTTAGGACCGGAGAGCACAGGTTCAGAATAGAAGAACTGAGGGGAAGAAGGATTTCTTTAGCCAGAGAGTGGCGAATCTGTGGAATTCATTGCCACAAACGGCTGTGAGGCCAAGTCATTGGGTATACTTAAAGTTCCAATCGTTTAATGATCCAATTTGCTCTACAGTATTCAGCTTACAGCCTGAAATTCTTACTCTTCACAGACATCCGTTAAAGTGAAAAAAACACGGAGAGAGCGAGAGAGACAGACAGACAGACAGACAGAGACAGAGAGAGAGTAATCTCATTGAAACCTGTAGAATATTAAAAGGCCTAAATAGAATGGTTGTGGAGAGTGCTTCTATAGTGAGGTAGTCCAAGTCACGAGGACACTGTCTCAGAATAGACAAACATACATTTAAAAGGCAGATCTATTTGATGAGGATGAATTTCTTTAGCCTGAGGGTGATGAATCTGTGGAATTTGTTGCCACAGAGAGCTGTGGAGGCCAAGTCAATGAGTATATTTAAAACAGAGGTTGATAGATTCTTGATTAGTAAGGGCATCGAAGGTTACAATGACAAGGCAGGAGAATGGAGTAGAGAGAACTAATAAACCAACCATGGGTGAATGGCCTAATGCTTCTCCGTCTTATGGGCTTATCACATGGACTAACGCTTGGTCCCGGTGGAAGGTGTCTGTATGTGACAGTCTCTCTCTTTCCCTCTCGCTCACTGCTCCTGAGGGAAGGTCCCTGTGTTTAAACTGTTTCTCTCTCCCTCGATGGTGTCAGAGGATGGAACCAAAGTTCTGGGTCAGCGGTCTGTGGAGTAGACTGCAGTTCCTGGCAGCTCCCCTTTCTGTTTCTCTTTTGCTATTTTGGGCGACCTTAAATCAAGGTGACCTAACAGTCAATGAGCACTGAGCTGAACTGAATGTGGACTATTTCAGTTTTGTGTCTTACATTCTGTGTTTTCACTCATTCTTTCTTGTTGCTGTTTGCATGATATGTTGTTTGCGCGTGAGGGATGTTTTGCTTTGAACCGGTTTCATAGTGTTCTGTTGTTTCAAGGCTGTCTGTGGGAAGATGAAACTCAGGGTTGTATACTGCATTCACACAATAATAATAAATGTGTTCTGAATCGGGGATTGAATGTGGATGACCAACATGAGGGCGGAGGTGGGGTGGGGATAGGAATGCTAACACAGAGTGGTTCAGACTGCACCATAGAGTAGAGCCAGGTTCTAGCGTAACGTTCTAAACAGAGTTGGAAGGAAGGAATCGGTAAGGCTGTGGAGACGGGTCAGAGTGGGACAGCATAGACCAGATAGGCTGAGCAGTAGGGCACTGAGGAACGTGTTAGTACAAAGGGGCCTGGAATACAAGTCCATAATTCATTAGAAGTGTTGTTACACATAGACAGGGTTGTAAAGAAAGTTTTTGGCACAGGAAGGATTTACAGGAGGGATGTAAAAAAGTTTGAAAGGGTGTGGAGAAAATTTACAAGGATGTTGCCGGGACTGGAGGAACTGAGTTATAAGGACAAATTGAACAGGTTAGAACTTTACAAAAAAGAGGAAAGCTGCAGATGCTGGAGATTCGAGCAACACACACAAAATGCTGGAGGAACTCAGCAGGTCAGGCAGCATCTATGGATAAAGTACAGTTGACATTTGGGCTGAGACCTGATGAAGGAACTCAGCCAGAAACATCAACTATACTTTTTCCACAGATGCTGCCTGACCTGCTGAGTTGGAATGTAGAAGATTGAGAGGAGAGTTGACAGAGGTATACAAAATTATGAGGAGTATTAATGCAAGCAGGCTTTTTCCATTGAGGCTGGGTGGGACTACAGCTAGAGGTCAAAGGTTAAGTGTGAAAGGTTTAAGGGGAGCTTGAAGGCAAACTTCTCTCAGAGGGCCATCAGAGTGTGGAACGAGCTACCAGCGCAAGCGTATGTGAGCTGGATTTCAATGTTCATGGATGGTGGGGGTTTGGAGGGCTATGGTCCTGGTGAAGGTTGGTGGGAGTAGGTATTTAAATGGTAAGGCACGGGCTAGATGGGCAAAATGACTGTACTTCTCTATGACTCTAGAACAGTCCACTTCCGTGCTGCATCATTCTGTGAGTCGTCTGTTAAAAGCCAGCAGATCACATGCTTATTCCAGCCACGGCACCAGCTCTGGGAACGGAAGACTGGCAAGACTCGAACCCGGGAACTTGAAGGCTGCGGATTGTGGTATCTGGAGGAAAGTCACTGGTTCGAGAAGCATCTGTGGAGGAAAAGGGGGATTGTCGATGTTTTGGTCCTAGATCCTGGGGGGCGGGGGGGGAGCGAGTTGTCTGATCTACAGTGGGCACCATGTTACGAGGGAGCAGGTTCACGGGTTCGGTGAGTGAGACAGAAGGCACCCATAATGAATCTGAACATTAACCATTTATTTACAAACAGTAAAAGATTCAACCAAACATCCGAGCTCCCCTAAATTACACAAACTGCAAAGATAAACATACAACAAGCAGATACGCAGTTAAGAGTGCACGTGGGTCCTCCTGCATCCACAGCACCCTTCCCCAATGGTTCCTCAGTGCCGGTCACTACCTCGGAGTGAAAACGAGTGACTGGGCACAAAAGGAAAAGAGGGCAAGCCTCCTGCACGAGCTATTCTTATACCGGCCACTGGTGCCGGGCCACACAGGACAACCAATGGGAAACAGCCGCTGCAGCTTCAATGATCGGCACAGTAGAAGTGGCTTTCGACCAACAAGTAAGCCAGCCCTTCACCTCAAATGCCAGAATGTGTGGCAACAGTTGTGGGCTGGCCCCGCACATCCATAGTTTGGGTTGGCTCTTCGCTCTGCTTTTCAATGCAGAGTATGTGTGATAAATCTGAATCTGCGAGGTTGGAATTTATTACCCTTGTGGCCTTTGAGTGACAACAAACAGCCTACTACAATGCTCAGTATAATGGAATTAATTAGCTTAATCGACCTTAATAGGATTTTCAACAGTCCCATTGTTATAAATCCACCATTACTGGATCGAAATGGCTCAGCTGCTGTACTGGGATCGTGTCTGTGTATTACCAAGTCCAACAGTATCACTGGAGGTCCAGACTGTACATAAGGACATATTTAATTTATTGAGATAAAAGCGTGGAATAGGCCTTTCCATTTCCTCAAGCCATACCACCCAGTAATCCCCCGATTTAACCCTAGCCTAGTCACGGAACAATTTACCAATTACCTGTGGTTTTGGAAACCGTAGCATCTGGTGATACATAAATTAACCTGAACCTGAAAAGACTCTTAACATGACAGGAGAGATAGAATGGGGAAGTGAATGTGTTCCACAAAGTCATCAGGCAGTGAGAAAAAGCCCTTCAGCCCATCTTGTCCATGCTGGCAAGGCGTGTTGAAGGGACACAGTCTGATCCCTCAAGGGTAGGCGCTGGATTCTCAAGTTTATTGAAGAATATTTCCCAGGTACGTTAGCTTGATGTAATACATCGTTGGCTGCCTCTACTTGACAGTTTTGAAATACAAACTGGTTAAAAGGAAGAAAAAGAAGTTGTCTTTTGAAATAATCAATAGATTTCTTTTTTTTTTCTGTGAACGCTTTCTAGAGACAAGCTATTGCTGCCGCTGGTGACTCTGACATTTCTTTTCAGTGAGGGGATGTCACCCAGGAGATTTATATCCACCTTCTTGTGCCAGCTCAAACACGGAGATTGATTTCCACATGAAGAAACCGAGTGACTGGCCTCGTAGCAAACCCCATCTCAACATATCCCTGGAGGGACCAGCCACCACTGACCCCCTCCCCACACTCACACCTCACCCTGACCAACACTGCTAAACTTACAGGCTCACACTCCAGTCACTGCAGTCTTCCCACCAACCAAGTCAACGCTGGGGCCCTGGGGGTTGCTGTAGAACAGAGGGGTGGGGGAGGACAGTTACACAGCTCCCCGAAAGTGGCATCGTAGGTAGGCAGAGTGGCACACTGCCCCGCTGAGCATGGGCAGCACGGTAGCATAGCGGTGAGCATGACGCTGGACAGTAGCACTGACCAGGATTCACTTCCCGCTGCTGCCTCTCAGGAGTTTGTACATTCTCCCTGAGACTGCTCTGGTTTCCTCCCACAGTCCAAATACATGCCGGTTGGTAGGTAAACCGGTCATTGTAAATTGCCTAGGGTTAAATCAGGGCTTGCTGGGCAGGGCAGCTCCAAGTGCCGATTCCATGCTGTATCTCTTTTGGAATTTGGGATGTTTTGTTGCGAGTCAGCTGTAAAAGCCAAAGCACAGTGTCAGTGAATCCATGAGTCCGCAGACAACCCGTCCTGTGCTGGGGTTGGACAACTGCGTATGCGTGTAGGTGGGCGCGTGGCTGGGAGGGACGGGCTTTGTTGGTGAGTCTGTACCTGCTCACCCCACCATCAGAAATACACCATGGAGCAGGAAAGAGGGTAGAGGAGATTCAGGAGGAAGTGTACCAGGGGATGAGAGGCTGGGCTTTATTCCTTGGAGCGTAGGAGAATGAGGGATGATCTTATAGAGGTATATAAAATCATAATGGACTTAGACAGAGTGAACGCACTCAGTCTCTCACTTAGAACTGAGGAATCTTAATCTCAAAGGCCATGGACCATAAGACATAGCCCATTGAGTCTGCAGGACATTTCATCATGACTGGTTCATTTCCCTCTCAACCCCATTCTCCTGCCCTCTCCCCAGAACTTGTCAAATCAAGAACCTATCAATCTTTGCCTTAAATGTACCCAGTGACCTGGTCTCCACAGCCACCTGTGGCAACGAATTCCACAGATTCACCAATCTCTGGCTAAAGAAATTCCTCCTCATCTCTGTTCTAAATGGACATTCCTCTATTCTGAGACTGTGTCCACTGGTCCTAGACTCCCCTCACCAAAGGAAACATCCTCTTCACGTCCACTCTGTTGAAGCCTTTCAACATTTGATGGGTTTCATTGAGAACCCCCTCATTTTTCAGAATTCCGGTGAATACAGGCCCGGAGCCTTCAATCGCTGCTTATTTGATAACCCTTTCATTCCCAGAATCATTCTTGTGAACCCTCTCCAACGTCAGCAAATAAGGGGACTAAAACTGCTCACAATACTTGATGTGAGGCCTCACCAGTGCTTTCTAAAGCCTCAACATTGCAGCCTTGTTTTTATATTCCAGTCCTCTCAAAATGAGGGCTAACATTGCATTTTCCTTCCTCACCACTGACTCAACCTACAAATGAACCTTCAGGGAATCTTGCACAAGGAATCTCAGGTCCCTTTGCACCTCAGATTTTTGAATTTTCCCTCTATTTAGAAAATAAACTATACTTTTATTTCTTCTACCAAAGTGCATGACCATACACTTCCCAACACTGTATTCCGTCTGCCACTTCTTTGCCCGTTCTCCAAATGCGCCCAAGTCCTTCTGCAGCCTTTCTGCTTCCTTAACACTACCTGCCCTTTCACCTGTCTTTGTACTGAATGCAAACTTTGCCACAATGCTATCACTTCCATGGCATAGATTTAAGTTGAGAGGAGAGTGATATTAAAGGGACTTGAGGAGCACCATTCTGTTGACATAGAACAAGCTACCAGTATTTGAGGCAGCTATGTTCACAACATTGGACAGGTACATAGAGAGGAAAGGTTTAAAGCAGGAGTTCCTATCCTGTGTTCCATAGACCCCTTAGTTAATGTTAGGTTTCAGAGCATAAAAAAGGTTAGAACAAATACAGACAAACGTGTAGATCAGAAATAACATCTCCACCTTGCCGACTATCAGCACTGGCACACCTCAGGGGTGTGTGCTTAACCCGCTGCTCGACTCGCTCTAAACCCAAGGCACAGCTCAAATGCCATCTACAAATTTGCTGTTGGCACAGTCTCAGAAGGGGCATACAGGAGCAAGATAGATCAACTAGTTGAGTGGTGTCACAGCAATAACCTTGCATTCTACGTCAGTTAGACCAAAGAACTGATTGTGGACTTCAGAGAGGATAAGACAAGGGAACACACACCAGACCTCACAGAAGGATCAAAGTGGAAAGAGTGAACAATTTCAGTTCCTGGGTGATCTAACTTGGACCCAACGTATCAATGCAGCTATAAAGAAGGCAAGGAAAGTATTTTTAGAGATAGTATTTATAATTATCTGGATAGACAGGATCTGATTAGGAGTAGCCAGCATGGATTTGTGCGTGGAAGGTCCTGTTTAGCAAACCTTATTGAATTTTTTGAAGAAGTTACGAGGAATGTTGACGAGGGTAAGGCAGTGGATGTAGTCTATATGGACTTCAGCAAGGCCTTTGACAAAGCTCCACATGGAAGGTTAGTTAAGAAGGTTCAGTAGTTAGGTATTAATGCTGGAGTAATAAAGTGGATTCAACAGTGGCTAGATGGGAGATGCCAGAGAGTAGTGGTGAATAATTGTTTATCGGGATGGAGGCCGGTGACTAGCGGGGTGCCTCAGGGATCTGTTTTGGGCCCAATGTTGTTTGTAATATACATAAATGATCTGGATGATGGGGTGGTAAATTGGATTAGTAAGTATGCCGATGATACTAAGGTAGGAGGTGTTGTGGATAATGAGGTGGGTTTTCAAAGCTTGCAGGGAGATTTATGCCGGTTAGAAGAATGGGCTGAACGTTGGCAGATGGAGTTTAATGCTGAGAAGTGTGAGGTTCTACATTTTGGCAGAAATAATCCAAATAGAACATACAGGGTAAATGGTAGGGCATTGAGGAATGCAGTGGAACAGAGAGATCTAGGAATAACAGTGCATAGTTCCCTGAAGGTGGAGTCTCATGTAGATAGGGTGGTGAAGAGGGCTTTTGGAAAGTTGGCCTTTATAAATCAGAGCATTGAGTACAGAAGTTGGGATGTAATGTTAAAATTGTACAAGGCATTGGTAAGGCCAAATTTGGAATATTGTGTACAGTTCTGGTCACCGAATTATAGGAAAGATATCAATAAATTAGAAAGAGTGCAGAGACGATTTACTAGGATGTTACCTGGGTTTCAGCACTTAAGTTACAGAGAAAGGTTGAACAAGTTAGGTCTCTATTCATTGGAGCGCAGAAGGTTGAGGGGGGGGGGGATTTGATCGAGGTATTTAAAATTTTGAGAGGGATAGATAGAGTTGACGTGAATAGGCTGTTTCCATTAAGAGTAGGGGAGATTCAAACGAGAGGACATGATTTGAGAGTCAGGGGGCAAAAGTTTAAGGGAAACACGAGGGGGTATTTCTTTACTCAGAGAGTGATAGCTGTGTGGAATGAACTTCCTGTAGAAGTAGTAGAGGCCAGTTCAGTTGTGTCATTTAAGGTAAAATTGGATAGGTATATGGACAGGAAAGGAGCGGAGGGTTATGGGCTGAGTGCGGGTAGGTGGGACTAGGTGAGATTAAGAGTTTGGCATGGACTAGGAGGGTCGAGATGACCTGCTTCCGTGCTGTGATTGTTATATGGTTATATGGTAAGGCAGTGGCTATACTTCATTAGGTGTTTGAAGAGATTTGGCATGTCACCAAAGACACTTGCGAATTTCTACAGACATACTATGGAGAGCATCCTAACTGGCTGCAACACTGTCTGGTATGGTATGGGGTGGGGGGCATTGCTACTGCTCAGGATCAAAGCAGAGAGTTGTATACTGAGTCAGCTCCATCATGTGCACTAGCCTCTGTAGTATCCAGGACATCTTTAAGGAGCAAAGACTCAAAAAAACAGCGTCCATCATTAAGGACCCTCACCACCCAGGAAATGCCCTCTTCTCATTGTTATCATCCGGAAGGAGCTACAGGAGCCTGAAGACTCAATGATTCAGGAACAGCTTCTTCCCCTCTGCCATCTGATTTCTGAATGGACATTGAACCCATGAACACTACCAGACTATTTTTTTTCTCTTTTTACACTATTTATTTAACTATTTAATATACGCTGCAATTCACAGATTTTTATATATTGCATTGTACTGCTGCGGTAAAAAAGATCAAATTTCGCAATGTACGCTGGTGGTATTAAACATGATTCTGAAATGGGACTCAGTTCAATGGGCACTTTGTCAGCATGGATGAGTTAGGCTGAATGGCCTGTTTCGTGCTATATAAGTGGATTACTAAGCAGCACTGAAGTAATACCAAACAGTACAAAGACTAACCCAGAAAAGAACACATGGCTAATACTCACGTGGTGACCCTGACAACACCTCTACAGCCACATTCTGTTTTGTTGTGTGACGTTCTGCTGTGTGATTGCGTTGCGATATGAAGGTGGCCATCCTCGTACCTTCAACCAGTGATATAGTCTTCAGGTCAAGAGTCTCCAGCACAGGACTGTGGATGGTTAGAAGGTCTTGGGAGTCCTCGGGCAGGATTTCCAAAAGGTAAAACTGCAGGTTGAGTCACTGATAAGGAAGGCAAATACAATGCTTGATTCATTTTAAGAGGACTGGAGTATAACAGCAAAGATGTAATGCTGAGGCTTTGTAAGGTATTGGTCAGACTGCACTTGGAGTTTTGTGAGCAGTTTTGGTCCCCTTCTCTAAGAAAAGGTGTACTGGCATGGGAGAAGGTCCAGAGGAGGTTCATAAGAATGATTCTGGGATCGGGGTTAATGTCTGAGGAATGTTTAATTTCTTTGGGACTGCACTTGCTGGAATTTAGAAGAATGAGGAATGGATCTCATTGAAACCTATTTAATATTGAAACGCCTCGAAAGAGTGGATGTGGAGAGGATGTTTCCTACAGTGTTGGAGGCTAGGACTGGAGGACATGACTTTAGAATAGAGGGATGTTCATTCAGAACAGAGATGGGGAAAAAGTTCTTTAGCCAGAGGGTGGTGAATTTGTGGAATTCATTGTCACAGATGGCTGTGGATATATTTAAAGTGGGTGTTGATAGATTAGACAGTGCGTCAAAGAGTACGGGGAGTAGGTAGGAGAATGGTGCTGAGAGGAATCATAGATCAGCCATGATGGAATGGTAGAGCAGACTTAATGGGCTGAATGTTCTAATTCTGCTCCTAGGTCTTATGGTCAATGGACAATAGACTAGGTGCAGGAATGGGCCATTCGGCCCTTCTAGCCAGCACCGCCATTCACTGTGATCATGGCTGATCATGCACAATCAGTACCCCATTTCTGCCCTCTCCCCATATCCCTTGACCCCGCTATCTATAAGAGCTCTATCTAACTCTCTCTTGAATGCATCCAGAGACTTGGCCTCCACTCCCTTTTGGGGCAGAGCATTCCACATATCCACCACTCTCTGGGTGAAAAAGTTTTTCCGTATCTCTGTTCTAAATGGCCTACCCCTTA
Organism: Hypanus sabinus; assembly: GCF_030144855.1. NCBI lineage: Eukaryota > Metazoa > Chordata > Chondrichthyes > Myliobatiformes > Dasyatidae > Hypanus > Hypanus sabinus. The sequence continues at coordinate 100,813,383 of NC_082716.1, read as the reverse complement.
TTCTTAAACTGTGGCCTCCAGTTCTGGACTCACCCATCAGCGGGAACATGCTTCCTGCCTCCAGTGTGTCCAATCCCTTAATAATCTTATATGTTTCAATCAGATCCTCTCTCATCCTTCCAAATTCCAGCGTATACAAGCCCAGCCGTTCTAATCTTTCAACATATGACAGTCCCACCATTCCGGGAATTAACCTTGTGAACCTACGTTGCACTCCCTCAATAGCAAGAATGTCCTTCCTCAAATTTGGAGACCAAAACTGCACACAATACTCCAGGTGGGGTCTCACCAGGGCCCTGTACAGCTGCAGAAGGACTTTACTCCTATACTCAATTCCTCTTGTTATAAAAGCCAGCATGCCATTAGCTTTCTTCACTGCCTGCTGTACCTGCATGCTTGCTTTCATTGATTGATGTACAAGAACACCTAGATCTCGTTGTTCTTCCCCTTTTCCTAACTTGACTCCATTTAGATAGTAATCTGCTTTCCTGTTCTTGCCACCAAAGTGCATAACCTCACATTTATCCACATTAAACTGCATCTGCCATACATTTGCCCACTCACCCAACCTGTCCAAGTCACCCTGCATTCTCATAACATCCTCCTGACATTTCACACTGCCACCCAGTTTTGTGTCATCAGCAAATTTGCTAATGTTACTTTTAATCCCTTCATCTAAATCACTAATGTATATTGTAAACAGCTGCGGTCCCAGCACCGAACCTTGCGGTACCCCACTGGTCACAGCCTGCCATTCCGAAAGGGACCCATTAATCACTACTCTTTGTTTTCTGTCAGCCAGCCAATTTTCAATCCATGTCAGTACTCTGCCCCCAATACCATATGGCCTAATTTTGCCCACTAATCTCCTATGTGGGACTTTATCAAAAGCTTTCTGGAAGTCCAGGTACTCTACATCCACTGGCTCTCCCTTTACCATTTTCATAGTTACATCCTCAAAAAACTCCAGAAGATTAGCCGAGCAACTCCAGAAGATTAGTCGAGCAACTCCAGAAGATTAGGTCATAATAGTAAGGATTTAATGCTGATGATTTGTAAGTTATTGTCAGTGACACCAGAACAATTACATCTACATTTATCTCTGTAAAAGCTGTAAAGAATGTCTAGCGGATTAATCAGGAAGGGTAAAATAGACTACAAATGGAATGTTTCTATAGCTACTTTAGACAAGAGTGAACAAGGCGTGCATTGATCTTCCAGAAAGAGAAATTAGAATGGAAACAAAGAAATGACAGGCAAATTAAACAGGCATTTTTTATCTGATGTCATTAGAAAAGATGTCAGTAGCATCTACAAGTCGCTGTGAATGTGGATTTGTGAAGAAGGGAAGGAAGGACTTGGGAAAGTTACACACTCAGCTGAGCAGTGGAACTCAGCAATTGACTTGGGTCCTGCTGGGCTTCACCCTTGGCTCTGGGAACAAATGAGGTAGCTGATGCATTAGTATTACTTTGCCAAAATTTAGTAGATCTTGGGAAAGTTCTGGTTGATCAGAATAGGGCAAACGTAACTGTTTTAATCAGAAAGGGAATGGGGACAGAAAGTTTGAGAAAACAGGCTTGTCAGAGCCTCAGAAAAGTACAACACAGAAGCAGGCTCTTTGGCCCATCTAGTCTGTACCAAACCATTTAAACCATAGCCCTCCTACCCCTACCATCCATGTACCTATCCAAACTTCTCTTAAATTTTGAAATTGACCTTGCAACCGCTACAGAACCCGTAATCTCTGGTACTAGTGCCACCCATCCTCGGTGGGAAAAGCCTGCTTGCATTGCTCCTAGCTGTACCCCTGAGGTGTAGAGTGATCTGGGCACCCTGCACCTGATTCACACAAAGCTAGCATGCAGGGTCAGAAATCAGAAAAGCTGACACGAATTTGGGAGTGAGTAGAACACAAAAGAAGAGAAGTTCTGCCTCTTGTACCGATATAGAGATATCTGAAATACTGGTGCAGTGTTGCCTCTTGTTTAAAGAAGGGCATTGCTGTGTGGTCAAGTTCCTCCATCAGTAGCTTCAGTGGGCAGCCTGCTTTGGAAGGAATGAATGGCCATGCTGGCCTTGTATCTACAGAGAGGACATCTGATGTGGTATGTTGGTATATTTGCTTTGTCGGATCTCCATCTGGTGTTGGGAGTAGACAAGTTTCAGACCAAAAATCCCTCTACACAGAACCGTGAAATTGAACAAGAGAATCATAGGGATCTCCCTAATATCTATCAGGGACATTTATCAGGAACGCTGCATATGCAGGGTCCTTAGTATTATAAAGGATCCCATCCATCCAGCATGCTCATTGACTTTCTACCATCAGGCAGGAGACTCTGACACATAAAGACAAGAATGGTCAAGATTTGAAACAGTTTCTTCACCTAGGCCATTAGCTTCTGAACTCCCTGCTGCACCGTATTCGAGTGTACAGGATAATTTGATAAGGCATTTGATAAGGTTCCCCATTCAAGGCTCCTTCAGAAAGTAAGGAGGCATGGGATCCAAGGAAAGTTTGTTTTGTGGATCCATAATTGGCTTGCCCACAGAAGGCAAAGGGCGGTTGTAGATGATTCATATTCTGCATTGTGGTCGGTGACCAGTGGTGTTCCACGGGGATCTGTTCTGGGACCCCTTCTCGTTGAGATTTTTATAAATGACCTGGATGAGGAAGTGGAGGGATGGGTTAGTAAATTTGCTGATGACACAAAGGTTGGGGATGTTGTGGATAGAGTGAAGAGCTGTTAGAGGTTAGTGTAGGATGCAAAACTGGGCTGAGAAGTGGCAGATGGAGTTCAACCCAGATAAGTGTGAAGTGGTTAATTTTGATAGGTCAAATTTGAAGACAGGATATAATATAAATGGTAAGACTCTTGGCAGTGTGGAGGATCTGAGAGATCTTGGGATCCATGTCAATAGGACACCCAAAGCTGCTGTGCAGGTAGACAGTGTTGTTAAGGTGTATGGTGTGTTGGCATTCATCAACCGTGGAATTGAGTTCAAGAGCCGTGAGGTAATGTTACAGCTATACAAGACCTTGGTCAGACCCCACTTAGAGTACTGTGTTCAGTTCTGGTCACCTCATTACAGGAAGGATGTGGATACTATAGAGAGAGTACAGAGGAGATTTACAAGAATGTTGCCTGGATTGGAGGGCGTACTTTATGAAACAACTCTGGCAGGGTTTGCAAGAAATTACTTCCTACAAAGCGAAACTCAATTTCATGAATGGCAGCGATGCTTCACTACCAGATGAGCCCAATACCCTCTACGCCCACTTTGAAAGGGAGAGTAAAACTGCAGCTGTGAAGATCTCTTTCTCAGAGGCCAATATTAGCCTGTCTTTAAAGCGAGTGAACCCTCGCAAGCCTGAAGGTCACGATGGAGTTCCTGGTAAGGCTCTGAAAACATGTGCCAACCAACTGGTGGGAGTATTCGAGGACATTTTCAACCTCTCACTGCTACGGGCAGAAGTTCCCACTTACTTCAAAAAGGCTACAATTATACCAGTGCCTAAGAAGAATAATGTGAGCTACCTTAATGACTATCACCTGGTAGCACTCACATCGACAGTGATGAAATGCTTTGAGAGGTTGGTCATGACTAGTCTGAACTCCTGCCTCAGCAAGGACTGGACCCATTGCAATTTGCCGATCACCACAATAGGTCAATGGCAGGTGCAATCTCAATGGCTCTTCACACGGCTTTAGACCACCTGGACAACACAAACATCTATGTCAGGATACTGTTTGTTGACTATAGCTCAGCATTTAACACCATCATTCCCAGAACCCTGACTGAGAAGTTGCAGAATCGGGGTCTCTGTACCTCCCTCTGCAATTGGATCCTCGACTTCCTAACCAGAAGACCACAATCTGTGTGGATTGCTGATAACAGCTCCTCCCTGCTGACGATCAACACTGGCGCACCTCAGGGGTGTGTGCTTAGTCCACTGCTCTACTCTGTCTATACACCCATGACTATGTGGCTAGGCGTAGCTCAAATAACATTTATAAATTTGCTAATGATACAAACATTGTTGGTAGAATCTTAGATGGTGGCGAGAGGGCGTACAGGAGAGAGATATGTCAACTAGTGGAGAGCCACACATCCCAGACTCGATGGGATGAATGGCCTAAATCAGCTCCTATGTGTTATGGTCTTATGGTCAATGATATGGATGATGGAATTGTGGCCAAAGTTGTAATGAAATGAAGATAGGTGGAGGAACAAGTTGTGTTGCGGAAGCAGAGAAGATACAGAGATATAGACAGAGTAGGAAAATGGGCAAAGAGGTGGCAGATGGAATACAGTGCCAGAACTTGTATGGCCATGCGCTTTGGTAGAAGAAATAAAAGCATAGACTATTTTCTAAACAGTGAGAAAATTCAAAACTCCAAGGTGCAAAGAGATTTGGCAATGCAGGGTTCCCTAAAAATTAATTTGCAGGTTGAATCTGTGGTGAGAAAGACAATTGCAAACTTATATGGTTATAGTGGAGAGCTGTCACAGCAACAACCTTGCAGTCAACATCAGTAAGACGAAAGAGCTGATTGTGGACTTCATGAAGGTTAAGACGAAGGAACATACCAATTCTCATAGAGGGATCAGAAGTGGAGAGAGTGAGCAGTTTTAAGTTCCTGGGCGTCAAGATCTCTGGGGACCTAACCTGGTCCCAACATAAAGAAGGCAAGATAGTGTCTATTCTTCAACAGGAGTTTGCAGAGATTTTGTACGACAACAAATACACTCAAGCACTTCTACAGGCGTAGAAGAATGAGGGGAGATTTGATAGAGGTATATTAAATTATGATGGGTATAGATAGAGTGAATGCAAGCAGGCTTTTTCCACTGAGGCTAGGGGAGAAAAAAAACAGAGGACATGGGCTAAGGGTGAAGAGGGAAAAGTTTAAAGGAAACATTAGGGGGGGCTTCTTCACACAGAGAGTGGTGGGAGTACAGAATGAGCTGCCAGATGAAGTGGTAAATGCGGTCTCACTTTTAACATTTAAGAAAAACTTGGTCAGGTACATGGACGAGGGGTGTATGGAGGGATATTGTCCAGGTGCAGGTCGATGGGACTAGGCAAAAAAATGGTTTGACACAGCCAAGAAGGGCCAAAAGGCCTGTTTCTGTGCTGTAACATTCTATAGTTCTATGTACCGCGGGGAGCGTTCTGCCAGTCTGCATCACTGTCTGGTATGGGAGTGGGGGGCTGCAGAAGACTGCAGAAAGAAGCTGCAGAGAATTGTAAATTTAGTCGGCTGCAACTTGGCTGCTAGCCTACAAAGAACCCAGGATGTCTTCAGGGAGCGATTTCTCAGAAAGGGAGCGTCCATTATTTAGGACCTCCAGCACCCAGGGTATGCCCTTTTCTCACTGTTACCATCAGCTAGGAGGTACAGAAGCCTGAACACACACACACTCAGAGATTCAGGAACAGCTTCTTCACCTCTGCCATCCAATTCCTAAATGGATATTGGATCCATAAACACTACCTCACTTTTTTAATATGCATTATTTCTGCTTTTTGCAGGAACTTAAATCTATTCAATGTATGTATACTGTAATTGATATATTTATTTATTATTATTTTATTTTGTTTTTTTCTTCTGTATTATATACTGCATTGAACTGCTGCTGCTAAATTATCAAATTTTATGACACATGCTGGTGATAATAAACCTGATTCTGAATTTGGCCTTTTCTCGTTGGAGTGATGGAAGATGAGGGGTGACCTGATAGAGGTGTGTAAGATGATTAAGGGCATTGATTGTGTGGATAGCCAGAGGCTTTTTCCTAGGGTTGAAATGGCTAACATGAGGGGGCACAGTTTTAAGGTGCTTGGAAATAGGTATCGAGGGGATGTCCGGGGTAAGTTTTTCATACCGAGAATGGTTTGTGTGTGGAATGCACTGCCAGTGATGGCGGAAGTACATACAGTAGGGACTTTTATATAGAGCTTAGAAAAATAGCGGGCTATGCGCTAGGGAAATTTCTAGTCAGTTACTAGAGCGGGTTACATGGTCGGCACAACATTGTGGGCCGAAGGGCCTGCAATGTGCTGTAGATTCCTATGTTCTATATTTCGATGTTCTATAATTTGTACTGTACGCTACAAGATTTTATAGATGTACTTTACTTTGTTTATCTATGCATAATTCATTTGTAGATTTAATTCCTACTTTCCTAAGTTATAGTGTGTTGTGTGTACTACTGTGCTTTACATCCTGGTTTGAAGAAATGTTGTCACGTTTGGCGGTATGACAATAAACTTGACATGACATGATGTAGAAGAACTTGGACCAGGGTAACTGTGGAAATAAAAAGGGGAAGCTCACTGTGGCTGAGATGAGACAGTTTAAATTTTGTCAGAATTGGTGAGTGTCCAGAATTCCGTCGGCAGAGAGTGGGGCTATTAATGTTGCCGTGTCCACCAAGCTTAGCAATTATCTTGCAGACATTTCATCTCCAGTCCAGGTGACGTCCTCAGTGCGCAGTTGTTGGTGTTTCAGCCTGGGAGTGCTTGTGTTTATATACGCCCCATTCACTTGCCTCGGTCCAGGTTGGCTACCCCTTCAGTTGATCTTTGAATTCTATTGGTTTGCATTTCTTTGGTTGTTATGTTACACAGTGCTTGTTTTGATATGTTTGTTTGTGGAGTTATCCAAAGTGAACCACACTTCTAAAATTTCTCATGCCTGCTTCGTATTTGTCTGCACCAGAACCTCCACAGTAGCTGTTCCAGGGTATTGAATGGTTCTGCCTTTATGGATGTTTTTAAGTCTAGTTTGTCCATAAGTCAAGAGGTTTCTGATGTGAGTGCATGGAACTTGGCAGGGGTGAAGGTAGAGGCAAATACAATAGGGGCATTTAAGAAACTCTTAGGTCTGTGGATTATAGAGAAAAGGGGGACTGTGGGGGGTGGAGGGAAGGGTTAGAGTGATCTCAGAGTAAGTTCAAAAGGTTGGCACAACGTTGTGGTCCGTACTGTGCTGTTATATTCTACATTAAGTTGGAAAAGACACAAGTTAATTAATTGTGGCAATCACAACCTGACAATTTTGTAAAAGATGGACATTTAAAACAGAGTTCTGTTAAGAAAGGACAATTACTAAAAGTGGTGAGAGAGGGGAAACAGGTTCTGCACATTGGAAAGGACATCTGCATGGATGAAGGGCATTTGAAAGGGAGCTCACGTGTTTGTGCGGTGTCCCTAAGTTGCACGTTTGTAACCCGTAAATGGCCTGTACTTCGAAAGTGGACAGAGAACAATCGGCAGATGATCCTACAGTCACAATCTCCTCAGCTACAACCACACTGAGAGGTGGAAGAGGGCCAGGGAGGTGAACAGCCAAGTCTTTGATTGCCTGCTTGATGAGCTTCAGACAACGACTGAACCAACTCCCACTCCACAATTTGCAACATCATCCCTAAGTTTTGACATACTTGTACCACCATGAGCCCATGGAATTACAGGAAGGATATTGGAATGGGTGGAGCATTGGCTGATAGGCAGAAAGCAAAGGGATTCTATTCTGGTTGGTTGCTGGTTACTAGTGGTGTTCCGCAGGGGTCGGTGTTGGGCTGCTTCTTTTTATACTGTATATCGATGATTTAGATTATGAATTAAACGGTTTTGTGGCTAAGTTTGTGGATGACACCAAGATAGTTGGAGGAGCAGAAAGTGTTGAAGGAACAGAAAGGTTGCAGAGAGACTTGGTCAGTTTAGGAGAGTGGGCAAAGAAATGGCAGATGAGATACAATGTTGAGAAATGTACGGTTGTACATTTTGGAAGAAGAAACAATCGGGCAGATTATTATTTAGATGGGGAGAAAATTCAAAAATTAGAAGTGCAAAGGGACTTGGGGGGGTCCTAGTGCAGGATACCCTAAAGGTTAACCACCAGGTTGGATCGGCAGTAAGGAAAGTGAATGCTATGTTGGCATTCATTTCAAGAGGAATAGTGTACAAGAGTAAGGAGGTGTTGATGAGGCTCTATGGGGCACTGGTGAGACCCCATTTGGAATACTGTGTGCAGTTTTGGGCCCCCTATCTTAGAAGGGATGTACTGATGTCGGAGAGAGTTCAGAGAAGATTTACGAGGATGATTCCTGGAATGCAGGGGCTAACATATGAGGAGCGTTTGTCGGCTCTTGGACTGTATTCATTACAGGATAAAAGAATGAGAGGGGATTTCATAGAAACATTTCAAATGTTGAAAGGGTTGGACAGAGTAGATGTGGAAAGGCTGTTTCCCTTGGTGGGTGAGTGCAGGACAAGAGGCCACAGGCTTAGAATTAGAGGGTACCCATTTAAAACAGAGATGAGGAGAAATTTTGTTAGCCAGAGGGTTGTGGATTTATGGAATTCGTTGCCACATACAGCTGTGGAGGCCCAATCATTGAGGGTTTTTAAGGAGGAGATTGATAGGTATCTAATTAGTCAGGGTATCAAGGGACATGGGAAAAAAGCCGGAAATTGGAACTAGATGGGAGAATAGTTTAGCTCATGGTGGAGTGGCAGAGCGGACTCGATGGGCTGAATGGCCTGCTTCTGCTCCTTTGTCTTGTGATCTAACAATGACTCACCAGAAACTCTTTATAAATCCTCTGCCTTGTCCTGTTCTTTTAACTGATTCTATATCTCAGCTTTTTTTGGTACCTGATGTGAGCATCGTTGCAAATTCTGAGGTCTCTTTCTCTCTCTCACTCTCCCAGATATGTCAGCTTACATTTTGTCTTTGAACCATTCCAACCCATTTGTATCTCCTCTTTTCCCAAGATAAAACATTCTTTCCCAGTGAACAGATACTCACTTCATTGAAGCTAAATGTCACATCCGGGGGGGAATGCTAAAGGCTTTCTTCCCCTGTACACATGGCTACTGTTATATCTGTGAAGATTGTACAGCATCTTGTCCATTGTAACCTTAAAGATCTTCAGTGATGACTTAATGCCTTAAGTTAGATCTGTGATTGAATTGAGGACCTTATTAAAAATTATCAAAGTATATATGCAGTATGCAAACCTGAGAAGCTTCTACCCACAGACAGCCAACAAAAAACAAGAACCATGGAATCTGTTTTAAGAAACACCCACCACCTCAGCGCAAAAAAAAACAAATTGAGCAAAAAGCAACAAAAAAAAAGAGTGAAAACCCGGGATGTAAAACATAAAATCAAAAGGCACATTTCAGTTCAGCTCAGAGTTCTTTATCTGCAGGCCGTCCCAATTCAAAATTGCCCAAATGAGCAACAACAAAAAGAAGCAACCGGAAAAACTAGAACACGTCATAACATGAATCAGAGTCCCCACTCCACATCAATTAAATCTTAGTCTGGCATCCATCCTTTGATGAGAGGGGGAGATGGGGGGAGATGGGGGGAGCAAGACCATTCGAACACAGGGGGCTTCCCTCAGGGGGGAAGAGGGGGGGGAAGGGGGGGGAAGAGGGGGGGGGAGGGGGGGAAGAGGGGGGGGAAGGGGGGGGAAGAGGGGGGGGAAGGGGGGGGAAGAGGGGGGGAAGTGGGGGGAAGGGGGGGAAGGGGGGAAGGGGGGGAAGGGGGGGGAAGAGGGGGGGAAGTGGGGGGAAGGGGGGGAAGGGGGGGAAGGGGGGGAAGGGGGGAAGGGGGGAAGGGGGGGAAGGGGGGGAAGGGGGGGAAGGGGGGGAAGGGGGAGATCATTCGAACACAAGGGACTTCCTCCGGCAGCAGGGAATGAGAGGCTGGAAGGATGCGCTAAACACTTGCTCACCCGCCTCAATCAATTAAGAAATAACTCTGGCTCTCCTTATTCATATTCAGCTGAGCATTTGTATGTCTTGAAAACATTAGCTGCTGTCAGTTCTATGTATAGATCATGTAAAGTGGGTAATCATTCTCATTCTGGTGTAGTGGCATCTGTAATTATCACAGAGTCTGTACCTTGTCTCCTTTAGCCCATGCACTCTGGCTCGTCTCCTCTACAACATCGGTTTAAAATCACAAATGTCACTCCCGACTTTTTCCTAAGGAGGCAAAGGATCCAAAGGGACATTGCTTTGTGGATCCAGAACTGGCTTGCCCACAGAAGGCAAAGAGTTGTTGCAGACGGGTCATATTCTGCATGGAGGTCAGTCATCAGTGGAGTGCCTCAGGGATCTGCTCTGGGACCCTTACTCTTCGTGATTTTTATAAATGACCTGGATGAGGGAGTGGAGGGATGGGTTAGTAAGTTTGCTGATGATACAAAGGTTGGAGGTGCTGTGGATAGTGTGGAGGGCTGACAGAAGTTATAGCAGGACATTGATAGGATGCAAAACTGGGCTGAGAAATGGCAGATGGAGTTCAACCCAGATAAGTGTGAGGTGCTTCATTTTGATAGGTCAAATATGATGGCAGAATATAGTATTAATGGTAGGACTCTTGGCTGTGTGGAGGATCAGAGGGATCTTGTTGTCCGAGTCCACAGGACGCTCAAACATGCTGTGCAGGTTGACTCTGTGGTTAAGAAGGCATACGGTGTATTGGCCTTCATTAATCGTGGGATTGAGTTTAGGAGCCGAGAGGTAATGTTGCAGCTATATAGGACTCTGGTCAGACCCCACTTGGAGTACTGTGCTCAGTTCTGGTTGCCTCATTACAGGAAGGATGTGGAAACCATAGAAAGGGTGCAGAGGAGATTTACAAGGATGTTGCCTGGATTGGGGAGCATGGCTTATGAGAATAGTTTGAGTTAACTCAGCCTTTTCTCCTTGGAGTGATGAAGGATGAAAGGTGACCTGATAGAGGTGTATAAGATGATGAGAGGCATTGATCATGTGGATAGTCAGAGGCTTTTTCCCAGGGCTGAAATGGCTAACATGAGAGGACACAGGTTTAAGGTGCTGGGGAGTAGTTACAAAGGAGATGTCAGGGGTAAGATTTTTACGCAGAGAGTGGTGAGTGCATGGAATGGACTGTCAATGACAGTGGTGGAGGTGGATACGACTTTTAAGAGACTCCTGGACAGGTACATGGAGTTCAGAAAAATAGAGGGCTATGGGTAACCCTAAGTAATTTCTAAGGTAGGGACAGGCTGAAGGGCCTGTATTGTGCTGCAAGTTTTCTATGTTTCCACTCTTTAAGAAAGGAGGGAGGAAAAAGTAGGGAATGTCAAGGCCAGTTAGTCTGACCTCAGTGGTTGGGATGATGTTGGAGTCCATTATGGTTTCGGGGTACTTGGAGGCACAGGATAGTGTAGGCCAACTTCAGCATCAACTTCTTGAAGATAAATCTCAGCTGACGAATCTGTTGGAATTCTTTGAGTAAATAACAAGCAGGATAGACAAAGGAGAATCGGTAGATGTTGTGTACTTGGATTTTTAAAAAGGCCTTTGAAACAGTAACGTACATGAGGCTGCTAGACAAGAGCCGATGGTATTGAAGGAAAGGTACTAGAAACAAGGCAAGAAAGTCTATAAATACTGGAAACCTTGAGCAACACACACGTAATTCTGGAGGAACTCAGCAAGTCAGGCAGTATCTAAGGAAGCAGGTAAACAGTTGAGATCTTGGGCCAAGGTCCTTCTTCAGGACTGGCATGGATAGAAGAGTGACTGGCAGGAGGCAAAGAGTGGAAATAAAGGGAGCCTCTCCTGGTTGGCTGCTGCTGGGGTCTGTGGTGGGACAGCTTCTTTTCACATTATGTGTCAATGATTTGGATGACAAAATTGATTGCTTTGTGACCAAGATTGCAGATGAAGGCAGGAAAATGGGGTTGAGAGGGGTAATGAATTAGCCATGATGGAATAGTGGAGCAGACTCGATGGGCTGAATGGCCCAATTCTGCTCCTATGTCCTATGGTCTTAGTAGAAATGATACAATACTAAGCCTCTATTGGGCATTGGTCCGACCACATTGGAAAAATGAATATTTTTCTGTTGGCATTGGAGAAGGTCCAGAGGAGGTTCACAAGAATAATCCCGGGAATGAAAGGGTTAACAAAGGTGGAGCACTTGATGGCTCTGGACCTGTACACGCTAGAATAGGGGGGAATTGAATATTGAAAGGCCTAGACAGAGTGGAGTTGAGAGGTTATTTCCAAAAGTGGGGGAAGCCTGGTACCAGAGGGTACAGCCTCAGAATAGGACATTCCTTTAGGACAGAGGCCATTTGGCCCATCGTGTCTGTACTGCCAATTCATCATGGCTGATTAATTTTCTCTCTCCAGCCCCAATCTCCTGCCTTCTCCCCATATCCCTTCACAGCCTGACTAACCAAGAATCTATCACCCTCTGCCTTAAATATTCTCGATGACTTGGCTACAACAGCCACCTGTGGCAATGATTTCCATAGATTTACCACCATCTGGCGAAATAAATTCTTCCTCACCTCTGTTCTAAAAGGAAGCCCCTCTATTCTGAGGCTGAGTTCTCTAGCCTTAGACTCTCCCACCATAGGAAACATCCTTTCCACGTCCAGTCTATCAAGGCCTTGCATCATTCGATAGTTTTTGGTGAGATCACCCCTTATTCTTCTGAATTCCTGAAGGATTTTAGGAAAACAGACAGAGAAAGGTTCTATAATTTCTCTGCCATTTTCTAATTCCTCACTATTGAATATTTATGAATAAAAGACAAACGTTACTTTGACTGAATCATTCCTTTTTACATACCTGCAGAAACATTCCCACCCTCATTCTATTTCTGATTAGATTAACTTTATATTCTCGTTTTGCACTTTCTGATCACTGTCTTGGTGATCTTGTTCAAAGTCTGAAACCCGCCCAGGCCGCATACCGGCTGGTTATTTGAGGGAAAAGCATATGACAGCCCCTTATGCCAAAGATTACCTCTGATTTCATCATTAATGAACTGCTGAACTATATTTCATTTTTTACCTTAAAGCAATGTATTATTCTGAACTATAAATTACTTTATAAATATTATCCATTTCCAGGTAGCCATTACTCTAGACCTCCATGGATCAATGCATAAATGTCGTGTGGAGGCTTGTGAGTCTGAGGAACTGTGCCAGGTGATGCCATCTCAGAGCCAGCCATGTTGAAACGGCTGTGGACAAGATGCCAGATGAAGATCAATCGAACCTCGGCCCCTGAACAGGCAGACTCGCATCTGCTCCACCTGCTCCTCCCGGGCCACACTTCAATTAGGAGTGTGAATGCCATATGAACTGACAATTTTTATTTATTTATTTACTTATTAAATTTTTTGAAAATTACAAAGAATAAATGTAATGATAAAATAGTGAGAGAGAGAAAAAATATTAACCCTCCCCCCTCCCCTTAACCCTTGTCTAAAGAAAGAAAAAAAAAGAAAGAAGAGAAAGATTGCCTGGATATCAGAGGATCCCCACATGCTCCATGGAGTTCAAAATAATTTTAATTTTTATTTTTACTTTCCCCAATTACTTTATAATTTTACCTTCAAAGGACCTATGTATTTAATCCTATCTTTTGTAGGTATGGGAGCCAAATTTTCAAAAATATATCATATTAATTTCTTAGATTGTATGTAATTTTTTTCAAGTGGAATACAACTATATATTTCATTATTCCAACAATCCATAGTTAAAAATAATCAGATTTCCAAGTAACTGCGATAACTTTTTTGGCTACTGCCAATGCAATTTTTATAAATTTTTTCTGATACTTATTCAATTTAAGTTTTGGTATTGTCCCTTCAATGTCTGCTAATAAAAATAATATTGGACTATGTGGGAGTTGTACTCCAGTAATTTGTTCCAATAAAAGTCTTAGATTTATCCAAAATGATTGAATTTTAAAACAAGACCAAGTAGAATGTAAAAATGTACCAATTTCTTGATTACATCAAAAACATTGGTCAGACATATGAAATGACAATTAACATAGTTTCCCAACCTCCCAGTGTGAGTCCTCTGTCAAGCTTTCATACCTTGACTTCCACATTTCAAGTTCAAGGTCCAAAGTATGTTTACTTAATACAACCTTGAGATTCGTCTCCTTATAGGCAGCCACAAAACAACGAAACACAAAAGAACCCATTAAAAGCTATGAAACACCCAATGTGCAGAGAGAGAGAGAGAGAGAGAGAGAGAGAGAGAGAGAGAAACACAAATCGTGCAAACAGTAAAAGTAAGCAAGTAGCATTAAGAGCAAAAGTGAGTCCATAGACACGAAGCCCAGAGCAGGCCTTAGGCCTCAGCCTCAGTTCAGTGTAGAGTAGAGTAAACATCATGGAGCCCACAGACACAGGTCCAGAGTAGCCAGAACAGGCCTCAGGCCTCAGCCAAGAGCAGAGTAAATGTCATGGAGCAGCGTGCAGAACTGGCCTGACCCTCGTCTCTGGTCCCGACACGCTGTCTTTTCAATACTTGTGCCATTTAAATCATTCCTTACCTTCATGTTGAATGACAGTATTATTAATTTTCATATGAGATTCTATCGTTTATGATCGCACTTCTCTAGTTCCTTCACTATCAGATTGTGTCATGATCCCCATGGGTCTCTAGAGCAGCATGCCCAAGAGCTTTGTGCTTTAGGCTTTTCAGCCACCTGGAGTTACTCATTGTCAAGCTTTGTCAAGTTAATTTTGATTGACACCAGTTTCTTGCATTCTCTGATTATTTAAAGAGGAACCACATTGTGTTCTGTAAGCAGAATCCTTGTGAGTTTGTGGAGAATGATTTGTATCACAATGTCACTTGGTCGTGCTCCTGAAGCTCTGTTGGCTTTCCTACGTCTATCCTCTTGTTTCCATCTCTTCATGGGGAGTCCGTAATTCCTCCACTCCTGGGCCAAGTCGTGGTCACCATGACAGAGAAAGTCTGCTCCAGGGTTGAGCTGTTGCCAGTGTCAATCGTCCTCCACATCTGGGTTGAGATGGTGCCGGCGGCCATTGTGACAGAGAGAGCCTGCTGTTCCTCGCACTTGTTCAGTCCTGTGAGTGCGTAATGTTAATCAGTCCCTTCTGAACCTAAAGTAGCACGTGGCCAAGTGGTTAAGGTGTCGGACTAGCGATCTGAAGGTCATGAATTCGAGCCCCAGCCAAGGCAGGGTGTTGTGTCCTCGAGCAAGGCACTTAACCACACATTGCTCCAGTCCACCCAGCTGAAAATGGATACTGGCAAAATGCTGGGGGTTAACCTCACGATAGACTAGCCCCCTCTGGGGGGAAGTCTCGTACTCTCAGTCGCATCACGTCACGGAAACCGACTTAAGCGCCAGCCTAATGGGCCTATAAGGTTTGGGACAGACTTTAACCTTAATTCTGAACCCAAGGTTCAAATCCTTGAGTTCGTCCTGACGAAGTGTTTCGGCCTGAAACGAAGACTGTACTTCTTCCTATAAATGCTGCTGCGTTCCACCAGCATTCTGTGTGTGTTGCTCAAATCATTGGTTCCCTGACATGTTGGACGTTTTATAGATGTATGCAACGTGGAACAAGCCCTTCTGGACCAACACGTCACACATCCCAGCAGTTCACTATTTCACACTAGCCTGATCACAGGGTAATCTACCTGTGGACGGATAACTGTGTGGGGCACCAGGGTAGCGAAGCGCTTAGTGTGACCTTATTACAGCTCAGGATCTGTGCACACTGGTTTCCTCTGGGTGCTCCGGTTTCAGTTGGTAGGCTAATTAGTTGCTGTAAATTGTTCCGTGATTAGGCTAGGATTAAATCCAGGAATTGCTGGTGGCATTGCCCATAGGGCTGGGATGGCCTGTTCCACATGGTATTGAAATAAATAAATCCCTAATATGTGTGAGTGTTGGGAATAATTTGGAAAATGTGGAGCTCGGGTGGTTGATGGTTTGGGTTGAGTTGCTCTGTGATCTTGGTGATCGTGGTGCATCCTCCAAAAGTGTGGCCTTTCTATACTTATCAATCTGCTGAATGGTCATCATTACGGAAACAAGTTGCGATCTAGGTTGATGTGTTGTTTACAGTTGATGTGTTTGTTTACAGAATTGTAGGCGGAAAACCACACTTCTCCGAATACTCTTAACTGCCACATGGTTGGTTGTGCCACAACGTTCACTGATGTCCAGTTGAGTTTGTGTCCCCCTCGACCTTCATGGAGAGTTGGTCACATGGCTTTACAGTCAGTTGATGTTCACGGATCCTGTGGATAGTTCTCTCCCGGTCTGGCCGAGGTAACATTTGCTGCAGTTGCTGCATTCAGAGGACACACCACAATCAACGGCGCACTAATGATGCCTCCTTGTATGGTGATGAAACATTTGCAAATAAATTGCCAAAATTGGGGAACAGCTCAAGCCAACCATCATCCTTTGATTTATGGTTGATGTAACTGAGCAACTTGCTCATGGGCTGAGGGAAGCAATGAAGTAAGTAGATACTGTGTGAGTGTCTGCAGCTGGACAAAAGTTCTATGTTCTTAGCGGAGGTGGGCCGTCATTTCTGAGATGTATGGGATGTGCACATGAGGTTTGCCACATAGCCAATCAGCGACAAGACTTTCTCCTCTCATCGCAACTGAGTGCCCGAAATGACGATGACCGAAAGGCCGTGCATTCGGAGGGCAAACCACAGTCGACAGCGTGCTGACAACGACTCCTCGTGTGGTGACGAAACGACTGCAAGTAAATCGCCAGGATCGGAGAACAACTCAACCCAACATGTGGCTGTAAAATGCAAATAAAGCTGATGAATTTGATCTGCAGAAGGTGATAATGCTTAATCTCACTCATCGTTACATCCACCATTTCCCATCTTCCAGTGGGCAGACGATCAATATTTTTGCACAGTTGGATTGGCGTTGAAATTTCAGCCGAGCTTCAGCTAATCTCTTCAGGAGAGAGGCTGGAAGCATTGGCTAAGTATAAAGAACATTTTAAATTATACATCATCAGTTTTATCTTTGCAGTAAATGCCTTCTGACATAAAGTAGTAAATCCACTGTACTTTTCAGTCGATGTCTGCCAATTATTTATGACTAAACATTTGTCACATAATTTCCAGCTCTCTTTGTGAAAAATTAATCATTTTTGCTCTGCATGCATAAATATCTGAGTCTGCAAAGCCTTGACGACTGAGTTACTACGGGAAATGTGTGGCCATGTTGAAAGAGAGAATTTACACAGAGTGGCAGAAAAATACCCTGCAGCTTTTCATAAAGGGTCCATCAGAATAGAGCAGATACAGAGAGAGAGAGAGGGGGAGAGAGAGAGGGAAAGAGTGTGTGTGTGTGTGAGAGAGAGAGGGGAGGAGAGATGGGGAAGAGAGGGGGGAGAGAGATAGTGAAAGGAATATATAGAGAGATGGCTGAGGAAAGGAGTGAGAAAGGCAAATACAGAGGGACAGAGATAGATAGAGAGACAGAGACAGAAAAAGAGGGAGAGGGAGGGAGAGAGAAAAACAGGGTAGGGAAAGGGAGGGCAGAATCAAATCAAATCAATTCAAATTTAATTATCATTTAAGCCAAGCATAGATGCAGCTGAATGAAACAGTTTTCCTCTGGGGCCAAGGTGCAAAACATTCAAAATATCAAGCAAACATTCACAAATAGCGAGTAACATATCGAGCAAAGAAGTATATTCACTGAAAAAGAAACACATATACAGTATAGTCCAAGACTGAGCGACAAAGTCCAGCAATCGATGTTACAGTCTCCCGTCAGTGGACAGATGTACACATTCCGCCGCCTGAACATCAGAGGGCAGCACCGAGGGGTCCAGCTGAGCTCAATCATGCTGTAATTGCCTCTGTGTCTCTCACCAGCAGGCAAGCCCGGGCTTTGAGGCCTAGTTCTTGCTACAACTGAGGCTACACAGCTCCTCCACCAGACAAAGGTAAAAGGCCTGTGGCAACTTACATTATCAACATCCAACAGAGTCTTGCGATTGCAAGAGAAGGGTCTGAGACATTCGCCCACTGTTAGACTGCACCAACTTTGATGTTTCAGAACAGCGGGCCACAACACGTCAGCTCCTCTGACACATCATCAGGCCAGCTCCTTCAATGCCTCGGCCACCTCTCTCTCCGGCATCCCAGCTGTTACGTACTCGTGACACATGACAGTGGTGTACTTGTCACGTGACTGGGGTTGAAGCTATACTGGACTTGAGGTGATGGTCTTGTGATGGTGGAATGACGTCATTTTCCCGCCAGTAGAGATCATGTGACAGGTTTTTTTTACAGGTTATAAAAGGTAGACCCCACCCTGTGAGGAGGGGCAGTTCGTGGCTGGATTTGCCAAGTTGACTTCATGCCACTGCGTGTTTTAAGTGATGACGCAGTTTAGTTGAAAGATGAAGTTTTATCTAATGCCTAAAGTTTAAGAGGTCATTGCCAGCAGGTTCTTTACGATTCTGCTAGTTCGAGAAATTAGTGGAGAGTGAAGATCGACGTTCGGGTGTTAAAGATCAAGGAGAATCACTTTCTATGGTGAAACTGGTTTCGACCTTTGTTTGATCCTTATTTGGAAGGATTTCGTTGACTATCTTCATGTTAATCCCTGGGTAACCAGAAAGGATTGAAGGTAGTGGAGAAGGAAAGGTCCGTGCCTTTAAGCCGTTTCGTTTCGTAAATTCTTCATGGGAAGTTCGACGTCGGGGATCGAAGCAAGCGACGTGAAAGAGAATTTGAATCGTCTTATAAAGTCTCTCCTTTTTTAAATAGACTGTGAGCATATCGAACTTTTGGCAATACCATTTTAAAGAACTGTTTTTGCAATATCGCTTTAAAGAACTGTTTTTGCAATATCGCTTTAAAGAACTGTTTTTGCAATATCGCTTTAAGAACTGTTTGAGCTGCCGCTCAGCAGCTGTTTCCGGTTACGTTAGTGTTTGTTTACTTTTGGGGGGTTTGTTTTCTGCGTTTAATAAACGTGTTGTTTGTTATAAAAAACCCTTGCCGAACTCATATATTTATTGTTGCCTGAATACGTAACACAGCAAACACCTCATCTGGCTCTGCTGCTGATACCAGTCCAGCTACTCTGATCAATGAACAGCTGACTGACTGCAGAATTGTCTTTGGATTGTACAAAACAAATGTTATCAAAGTAAAAGCACCTTTGGTTGGCCCCTGAGAGGCCATTATGTTTGTATGCACTTCCATCTTACTGGAAGAAAAGAGAAAGACAGATACAGAGGGACGGAGAGAGAGGTGGAGGGAGAGGCAGAAAGAGAGGGGAACAAGTGAGAGAGAGAATATATGAGAGAGAGAGGGAGAGATCGAGAAAGAGAGAGAAAGAGAAAGGGGGTTCAGGAGGGAGAGAGAGGGAAAGAAGGAAGATTGGGGAGGAAGAGAAATGATAGCGTGAAAAGAGATAGAGAAAGATAGAGATAGAGAGCACAAGAGGAGAGACAGAAAGAAAGAAAGAAGGGAGAGAGAGAGTGAGAGAGAAAGGGGAATGGGGAGAGAGAGATGGAGGGAGAGAGAGAGGGAGGGAGAGAGATAATCAGAGAGAGTGACAAGGGTTTGTGAGAGGTAGCTTTTGAAGAAGGAGATAAAGAGACAGAGCAGGAAGGAGAGTGCAAGAGAGAATTGAAATAGAGTTTTAAGGTGAAGGGCTGAAGACTAATTTCAATACCTTTGCTATAATGAATCTCATACTGCCTAAAAATGCAGAGAGAGTTCCTACCACCAACTAATGTACACAAGATGGTCACAGCCCGACCAGATGTCCCTCAATAGACCCAATGGCTTAATTCAGCTCCAATATCTTATGGTCCAGAATTACCAAGTGTCAAACTCATTTCTCAGGTCAAAGAGTCACACAGTATGGAAACAGGCTAGTTGGCCCATCTGGTCCATGCTGACCAAGATTAACAGCCAGGCTAGACCTGCTTGTGTAAAATTCAAAGTACATTTATTATCAAAGTATGTATATTGGAAACTACCTTGAGATTCATCTTCCAACAGGCAGCCACAAAATAAAGAATAAAACCCACATTACGATGATTTAAAATGTGTAAAAATAGAACAAATCTTGCAAACAGTAAAAAGTAAACAAATGGCATAAACCACAGAATCCCCAAAGGTGTGTGCACAGCCCCAGAGCGGCTGAGGTGAGTGAAGCTAGTCCAGGATCCCCACGGCGGCAGAGAGCAGCTCAGTGCCTTGGCAAATGAAGATGGTCCAGGAGCTCGATGGCTGCAGGTCACAGTCACAGAGACAGTTCAGTGCTGAGGGAGTGACGATGGCTGCAGGCCACAGCCACAGTCTTGGTTCAGTGCTGAGGGAGTGTCGATGGCTGCAGGCCACAGTCACTGAGTCAGTTCAGTGCTGAGGGAGTGCCGATGGCTGCAGGCCACAGTCACAGAGACAGTTCAGTGCTGAGGGAGTGACCATGGTTGCAGGTCACAGTCACAGAGACAGTTCAATGCTGAGGGAGTGACGATGGCTGCAGGCCACAGTCACAGAGACAGTTCAGTGCTGAGGGAGTGACGATGGCTGCAGGCCACAGCCACGGTGTCAGTTCAGTGTTGAGGGAGTGATGATGGCTGCAGGCCACAGTCACAGAGACAGTTCAGTGCTGAGGGAGTGCCGATGGCTGCAGGCCACAGCCACGGTGTCAGTTCAGTGTTGAGGGAGTGACGATGGCTGCAGGCCACAGTCACAGAGACAGTTTAGTGCTGAGGGAGTGCCGATGGCTGCAGGCCACAGTCACAGAGACAGTTCAGTGCTGAGGGAGTGACGATGGCTGCAGGTCACAGTCACAGAGACAGTTCAGTGCTGAGGGAGTGCCGATGGCTGCAGGCCACAGTCACTGAGTCAGTTCAGTGCTGAGGGAGTGACGATGGCTGCAGGCCACAGTCACAGAGACAGTTCAGCGCTGAGGGAGTGTCGATGGCTGCAGGTCACAGTCACAGAGACAGTTCAGTGCTGAGGGAGTGACGATGGCTGCAGGCCACAGTCACTGAGTCAGTTCAATGCTGAGGGAGTGACGATGGCTGCAGGCCACAGTCACAGAGTCAGTTCAGTGCTGAGGGAGTGACGATGGCTGCAGGCCACAGTCACAGAGACAGTTCCATGCTGAGGTGTCTTGATGAAGTCGCACAAATAATAAAAATAAATATTAAAGGAAAACACAAGGAACATGAGCAGCAGAGTCCCCAAAAGTGAACCACAGTTGTGGAGTGCGTTCAGAGCTGAGGCAAGTGAAGCCCATCCTGGGTCCTGATGGCAGCTCCCAGACTTGGTGGGATGGGTCCCAGGACTTCTTCACCTTCTGCCAGGAGCAGCCAGACATGAGAAAGACAGGTCGATGGCAGGCAGACGTGAGAGAGACGGGTCAAAGGCAGGCAGACGTGAGAGAGACGGGTCGAAGGCAGCCAGACGTGAGAGAGACGGGTCGAAGGCAGGCAGACGTGAGAGAGACGGGTCAAAGGCAGGCAGATGTGAGAGAGACGGGTCGAAGGCAGCCAGACATGAGAGAGACGGGTCGAAGGCAGGCAGACGGCACTGTACAGCTGTTCTTTTTCTATTCTCCACCTCAACAATTTTAACCTTGCTCGATGCTTTATTCAGCACCGAGTAGCGGAGCTGACCACGTGGTCGTTTTCCACCATTAGGAATTGACACAGGCATTCTCAGATATTCCCACTACACTCCACGCTGAATCTCCCAGGAGATTGTAAAAGTGCCTGGTTGTTTAGTCATCTCAAAAATAATCTTTAAAAGGGAAATTACAGGCTGCAGTTGATCGCTGTTCAGAAGAAGTGTGACACTGCTGTTGTGGGCTGAATCAAAGGTGGTGATGAATCAGCATATCGGTGAGGGACGGAAAACTTGGCTGTGTGGTGCTATAATAACAACCTCTCACTCAATGTCAGCAGGAACAAGGAGCTGATTGTAGACTTCAGAAGAGGGAAACCAGAGGTCCATGAACTCGTCCTCATCAGAGGATCAGAGGTGAAGAGGATTAACAGCTTTAGATTACTGGGTGTTACTATTTCAGAGGATCTGTCCTGGACCCAGAACAGGTCTTTAAATGGAAAATCCTATAAAAAGTAATGTATTTGGCCCAGTATGTCACAGGTAATGCCTTGCACCCATTGAACACATCTACATGAAACGCTGTCATAGAAGCGACCCCCCACCACTCAGGCCATGCTCTCTTCTCTGCTAGCATCAGGACTCACACCACCAGGTCCGGGAAAAGTAACTGCCCCACAACCATCAGACTCTTGAACAAAAGGAGATAATTACACTCACTTGCCCCACCATTGAAATGTTCCCACAATCAATTATATTTAAGGAATCTTTACCTCATTTTCTTGTTATTTATTCTCAAGAAGGAGGGTGAGCAGCCGGATGTCGTGGTCCATGTAGGGACCAATGACATGGGTAGGAAGAGTGAAGAGGTACTGAAAGGTGAGTTTAGGGAGCTAGGTGCCAAGTTAAATGACAGGACCTCCAGGATAGCAATCTCGGGATTGCTACCAGTGCCACGTGGGTTTAGAAGTAGTAAGATAGTGCAGATCAACATGTGACTGAAGCCATGGTGCAGGAGGGAGGGCTTCAGATTTATAGATAATTGGGCAGTTTTCCAGGGAAGGTGGGACCTGTTCCGACGGGACGGTTTACATCTGAACTGGAAGGGGACAAATATTCTTGCAGGTAGGTTTACTAGAGAGGCTCCAGTAGATTTAAACTAGATATGAGGGGGGAGGGGAACCAGAGTGTGGGAACAGATGTACGAGAGAAGGAAGAAAAAGAAGACAGTGAAGTTATTTGCACCGTGAGAGATAAACAGAGAGGAAGAGGTTGTAAGAGCATTGTAAGAAAGGTGGATGAGCTTAGAGCATGGATTGATACCTGGAAATATGATGTTGTAGCTATTAGTGAAACATGGTTGCAGGAGGGGTGTGATTGGCAACTAAATATTCCTGGATTTCGTTGCATCAGCTGTGATAGAATCGGAGGGACAAGAGGGGGAGGTGTTGCGTTGCTTGTCAGAGAAAATATTACAGCGGTGCTCTGGCAGGATAGATCAGAGGGCTCGTCAAGGAAGACTATTTGGGTGGAATTGAGGAATGGGAAAGGTGTAGTAACACATAGGGGTGTATTATAGACCACCTAATGGGGAGTGTGAATTGGAGGAGCAAATTTGCAAGGAGATAGCAGATATTTGTAGTAAGCACCAGGTGGTGATTGTGGGAGATTTTAATTTTCCACACATAGACTGGGAAGTCCATACTGTAAAAGGAATGGATGATTTGGAGTTTGTAAAATGTGTGCAGGAAAGTTTTTTTGCAGCAATACATAGAGGTACCAGCTAGAGAAGGAGCAATGTTGGATCTTCTGTTAGGGAAAGAAATAGGTCAGGTGACGGTCATTTGTGTTGGGGATCACTTCGGGTCCAGTGATAACAATGCCATTAGTTTCAATATAATTATGGAGAAGGATAGGACTGGACCCAGGGTTGAGATTTTTGATTGGAGAAAGGCTAACTTTGAGATGATGCGAAAGGATTTAGAAGGAGTAGATTGGGACAATTTGTTTTATGGGAAGGATGTAATAGAGAAATGGCGGTCATTTAAAGGTGAAATTTTGAGGGTACAGAATCTTTATGTTCCTGTTAGGTTGAAAGGAAAGGTTCAAAGTTTGAGATAGCCATGGTTTTCAAGGGCTATTGGAAACTTGGTTAGGAAAAAGAGATAAAATATGGGCAGGACGGAGTAAATGAGGTGCTCGAGGAATATAAAGAATGTAAGAAGAATCTTAAGAAAGAAATTGGAAAAGCTAAAAGAAGATATGAGGTTGCTTTGGCAAGTAAGCTGAAAATAAATCCAAAGGGTTTCTACAGTTATATTAATAGCAAAAGGATAATGAGGGATAAAATTGGTCCCTTAGAGAATCAGAGTGGACAGCTATGTATGGAGCCAAAAGAGATAGGGGAAATTCTGAACAATTTCTTTTCTTCGGTATTCACTAAGGAGAAGGATATTCTATTTTGTACGGTAAGGGAAACAAGTAGGGAAGTTATGGAAACTAAGACGATTAAAGAGGAGGAAGTACTGGCACTTTTAAGGAATATAAAAGTGGATAAATCTCCGGATCCTGACAGGATATTCCCTAGGACCTTGAGGGAGGTTAGTGTAGAAATAGCAGTGGCTCTGACAGAAATATTTCAAATGTCATTAGAAATGGTGATGGTGCCGGATGATTGGCATATTGCTCATGTGGTTCCATTGTTTAAAAAGGGTTCTAAGAGTAAACCTAGCAATTATGGACTTGTCAGTTTGACGTCAGTGGTGGGTAAATTAATGGAAAGTATTCTTAGAGATGGTATATATAATTATCTGGATAGACAGGGTCTGATTAGGAACAGTTAACATGGATCTGTGCGTGGAAGGTCATGTTTGACAAACCTTATTGAATTTTTTGAAAAGGTTACGAGGAAAGTTGACGAGGGTAAAGCAGTGGATGTTGTCTATATGGACATCAGTAAGGCCTTTGACAAGGTTCCACACGGAATATTAGTTAGGAGTGTTCAATCATTAGGTATTAATAAAATTAATAGTAGTAAAATTGATTCAACAGTGGCTGGATAGGAGATGCTAGAGAGTAGTGGTGGATAACTGTCAGGTTGGAGGCTGGTGACTAGTGGTGTGCCTCAGGGATCTGTACTGGGTCCAATGTTGTTTGTCATATACATTAATAATCTGGATGATTGGGTGGTAAATTGGATTAGTAAGTATGCAGATGATACTGAGGTAGGTGGTGCTGTGGATAATGAAGTAGGTTTTCAAAGTTTGCAGAGATTTAGGCCAGTTAGAAGAGTGGGCTGAACAATGGCAGATGGAGTTTAATGCTGATAAGTGTGAGGTGCTATATTTTGGTAGGAATAATCCAAATAGGACATACTTGGTAAATGGTAGGGCATTGAAGAATGGAGTAGAACAGAGTGATCTAGGAATAATGGTGCATAGTTCCCTGAAGGTGGTATCTCATGTGGATAGGGTGGTGAAGAAAGCTTTTGGTATGCTGGCCTTTATACATCGGAGCATTGAGTATAGGAGTTGGGATGTAATGTTAAAATTGTTCAAGGCATTGCTAAGGCCAAATTTTGAGTACTGTGTACAGTTCTGGTCACCGAATTATAGGAAAGATGTCAACAAAACAGAGAGAGTACAGAGAAGATTTACTAGAATGTTACCTGGGTTTCAGCACCTAAGTTACAGGGAAAGATTGAATAAGTTAGGTCTTTATTCTTTGGCGCATAGAAGGTTGAGGGGGGGACTTGATAGAGGTATTTAAAGTTATGAGGGGGATAGATAGAGTTGACGTGGATAGGCTTTTTCCATTGAGAGTAGGGGAGATTCAAACAAGAGGACATGAGTTGAGAGTTAGGGGGCAAAAGTTTAAGGGTAACACAAGGGGGAATTTCTTTACTCAGAGAGTGGTAGCTGTGTGGAATGAGTAGAAGCGGTAGAGGCAAGTTCAGTATTGTCATTTAAAGTAAAATTGGATAGGTATATGGATAGGATAGGAATGGAGGGTTTTGGGCTGAGTGCGAGCCAGTGGGACTAGGTGAGAGTAAGCGTCGGCACGGACTAGAAGGGTCAAGATGGCCTGTTTCTGTGCCATAATTGTTATATAGTTATATAGTTTTATGGTTAATTGCTACTTTTTTATATATATAGGAGCTACAAGGAGTTAGTCACACTGAGGCTGCAGGAGTTCGACAAGTGGGTGACTGTCAGGGAAGGGATGGGAAGAGCTCAGATAGTAGAGAGCACCCCACTGGCCATCTCCCTTAGAAATCGTTAACTCGTTTTGGATGCTGCTGAGGGGGGGAGGTGTGATCTGACACAGGATGACCACGGTGATCGGGTCTCTGGCACTGAGCCTGGTTCCGTGGTGCAGAAGGGAGAGAAGAAGATGAGGGATGTGGTAGTCATAGGGGATTCCATTGTGAGGGGAACAGACAGGAGGTTCTGTCAACCTGATAGAGATACACACATGGTGTGTTAGCTCCCAGGTGCCAGGGTATGAGGCATCTCAGATCAGGGGCAGAGTATTCTGAAGGGAGAAGGTGAACATACAGAAGTCTCGGTACATGTTGGTACCAATGACAGAGGTAGAAAAAGGGAGGAGGTCCTGAAGAGAGAATTCAGTGAGTTGGGAAGGAGGCTGAAAAGCAGGACCTCCAGGGTAGTAATCTCAGGATTGCTGCCTGTGCCACGTGCTAGCGAGTGCAAGAATAGTATGATGAGGCATATTAATGTGTGGCTGAGAGACTGATGTAGGGAGCAGTGCTTCGGGTTCCTGGATCATTGGGGCCTCTTCTGGGGGGAGGGACGACCTGTACAGAAATGACGGGTTACACCTGAACCCAAAGGGGTCCAATATCCTAGCTGGCAGACTGATGGCACTGAGGAAGGGGGAAACAAAAATAAATCAAAGATAGTGTGCAACAGAGATGATAGAAAGGACAGGCAAGAGATGGGGCATAATCACAGCCAGCAGGATGAGTTACAGGGCAATAGAGGCATGGTGCAGTTAAAACAGAAAGCAACAAATACTGGACTGAGAGTGTTGTATTTGAGTGCACGCAGCGTAAGAAATAAAATGGGCGATCTTGAATTTCGGCTACAGATTGGCAAGTATGATGTTGTGGCCATCTCTAAAACTTGGCTAAAGGGTGGCTGCCACTGGGAGCTGAATGTCCAAGGATAGACGGTGTATCGGAAAGACAGGTTAGTAGGCAGAGGGGGTGGTTTGGCCCTGTGTATGAGAAATAATATTAAATCATTAGAAAGGGATGACATAGAATCAGAAGGAGTTAAGAAATGGCAAGGGTAAAAGGACCCTAATGGCATTTGTATACAGGCCTCTAAACAGCAGCCGGGATGTGGATTATCAATTACAGCACGAGATAGAAAAGGCGTGTCAGAAAGTCAATGTCATGATAATCATTGGGGATTTTAACATGAAATTGGATTGGGAAAACCAGCCCAGTACTGGACCTCAAAAGAGAGAACTTGTAGAATATCTAAGGCATGGCTTGTTTGAACAGCTTGTTGTAGAGCCCACTAGGGGATCGGCTGTGCTGTATTGGGTGCTGTGCAATGATCCGGAGATGATAAGAGAGGTTAAGGCTAAGGAACCTTTGGGAAACGAATGATCACAATATGATCGAGTTCACGTTGAAATTTGAGAAGGAGAAACTAAATTCCAACATGTTGCTATTTCAGTGGAATAAAAGAAATTACGATGGCATGAGAAGGGAACTGGCCAAGGTTGACTGGAAAGGGACACCAGCAAGAAGGACAGTAGAGCAACAATGGCTGGAGTTTGTGAAAAATGAGGGATTTGCAAGACAGATATATTGCAATAAGAAGAAATTTTTTGATTGGAAGAAGGACACTACCGTGGCTGACAAGTGAAGTCAGAGCCAAAGCAAAAGCAAAAGAGAAGGCATGCAATGAAGCCAAAGGTAGTGGCAAGATAGAGGGCTGGGAAGCTTTTAAAAACTTGAGGAAGGAATCTAACAAGGTCATTAGGAAGGAGAAGATGGTGACTAATACCAAAGAAGGTACTGAAAGCTTTTTTATGTATATAAAAGGTAAAAGAGAGTTAAGAGTACATATAGGACAATAGAAAATGATGCTGGAGATATTGTAATGAGAGACACAGAGATGACAGAGGAACTGAATGCGTGTTTTGCATCAGTCTTCACAGTGGATGATGATGACTTTGACTCAGGCCTGAGATGCCAGCGTTGGGCACTTTCACGCCTCACAAGGCGCGGAACAAAAGACTGTGTGGCGCGTCACTCCTCACACAGACATTTCACAGTATTTTTCTTTATTTTACGAGGCTGAGTTGTGAGCTTAACACTCAACCCGGCATGGATGGAAAGCGTACTCGTGAACGGCCCGACTGGATTCGAACCCGGAAACCTCCCTTCTGGAGTTCACAGCGGAAGATATCTGCAATATACCAGCCACTCAAGAGTGTCAAGCAAGTGAAGTTTGTGCAGTGAAAATTACGACTAAGAAGGTGCCCAGGAAGCTTAATGGTCTGCGGGTGGATTAATCTCCTGGACCTGATGGAATGTACCCTCGAGTTCTGAAGGAAGTAGCTGGAGAGATTGCAGAGGCATTAACAATGATCTTCCAAGAATTGATAGCTTCTGGTATTATACCGGATGACTGGAAAATGGGAAATGTTATTCCGCTATTTAAGAAGGCGAAGGCAGCAAAAAGGGAACTATAAACATGGTAGCATGACATTGGTGCTTAGAAAGTTGTTGGAATCTATAGTTTGGGATGGTATTACATAGTATCTGGAGGCACATGACAAGATAGGCCCAAGCCAGCATGGTTTCCTGAAAGGAAAATCCTGCCTGACTAACCTATTGCAATTTTTTGAAGAAATTACAAACAGGGTAGACAAAGGAGATACAGTGGATGTGGTGTACTTGGATTTGCAGAAGGCCTTTGACAAGTTGCCGAACAGGAGGCTGCTTAGCAAGATAAGAGCCTGTGGAATTACAGGGAAGCTACCAGCACGGGTGGAGCATTGGCTGATTGGCAGAAAACAGAGAGTGGGAATAAGGAGATCCTATTCCGGCTGGCTGCTGGTTACCAGTGCAGCTCTGTGGAGCTGGTGTTGGGACCGTTGTTTTTTTTACAATGTATGTCAATGATTTGGACTATGGATTTGTGTCTAAATTTACTGATAAATTCGAAGATAAGTGGAGGAGTGAGTATAGTTGAGGAAGCAGAGAGGCTGCAGAGTGACTTAGATAGTTTAGGGGAAATAGGCAAAGAAATGGCAAATTAAATACAATGTTGGAAAATGTATGGTCATACACTTTGGTGGGTGGAAGAAACAAACAAGCAGACTATTATTTACACACAAAATGCGGGTAGAACACAGCAGACCAGGCAGCATCTATAGGGAGAAGCATCAGGCCCGAAATGTCGACAGCGCTTCTCCCTATGGATGCTGCCTAGCCTGCTGTGTTCCACCAGCATTTTGTGTGTGTTGTTGTTTGAATTTCCAGCATCTGCAGATTTCCTCATGTTAGACTATTATTTAGATGGGCAGAGAATTTAAAACACAGAGATACAAAGGGACTTGGGAGTCCTTGCACAGGATACCCTAAAAGTTAACCTCCAGGTTGAGTCGGTGGTGAAGAAGGTGGGAGAAGATGTTGGCATTCATTTCTAGAGGTATAGAATATAAGACCAGTGATGTGATGTTGAGGTTCTATAAGGCACTCGTGAGACCGCACTTGGAGTATTGTGTGCAGTTTTGGGGTCCTTATTTAGAAAGGATATACTGACATTGGAGAGGGTTCAGAGAAGATTCACAAGAATGATTCCAGGAATGAGAGAGTTATTGTTTGAGTTATCGTTTGGCAGCTCTTGGGCTGTATTCCCTGGAGTTCAGGAGAATGGGGGGGGGGGGGGGCGGGTCTCATAGAAACATTCGAATGCTAAAAGGCCTAAACATATTAGATATGGGAAAGTTATTTCCCATGGTAGGGGAGTCTAGGACAAGAGGGTACGACTTCAGGATTGAAGGACATCCTTTTAGAAGACATAATTTCTCAGCAGAGAAATTATTTCAGACAGAGGGTGGTAAATCTGTGGCAGTCAAGTCATTGGGTGCATTTAAGGCAGAGACAGATAGGTTCTTAATTAGCAAGGGCATCAACAAGTATGGAGAGATGACAGGGGAGTTGGAATAACTGGAAGAATTGGATCAGCCATGACTGAATGGCAGAGCATACCCAATGGGGCTAATAGCCCACTTCTGCTCCTATGGCTTTTACAAGCCTCAACCATTTCCCATGGAGGATCATTCCACATAGACACCACTCTCTGGGTAAAATAAGCTGTCCTGCATCAGAGTTGATGCCACCTCTGAGCAGTCACCATTAATGTGAAGAGATGTTTCAGGTGGTTTTTGAATGCAGAGGAATAATTTCTCACAGACTCAGTACAGCTCCGATCGTAGATGACACATGCAAGTAACAGAGTCTGCGCACGAGGCTGAGAAACTGTCTCTGATAAGATCATGGCTCACAGAGGTCCAGGCAGAGTGGACATGGAAAAATGTCTTCATCAGTGGGAGAATCTAAGACCAGAGGGCACAGCCTCAGAATACAAGGCAGTCCCTTTAGGTCGGAAATGAGGAGGAATTACTTTAGCTGGACGTTGGTGAATCTGTGGAATTCATTGTCACTGTAGAGGCTATGTCATTAAGTATATTTAAAGTGGAGGCTAAAAGGTTCTTGACTAGTCAAGGTGCTAAAGGTTACAGGGAGAAGACATGAAAATAGGATTGAGAGGGAAAATAAATCAGCCATGATCAAATGGTGGAGCAGACTCAATGGGCTGAATAGCCTAATTCTGTTCCAATATTTAGAGAGAGAGAGAGAGAGAGAGAGAGAGAGAGTGAGAGTGTGTGTGAGAGAGAGAGAGTGAGAGTGTGTGTGAGAGAGAGAGTGAGAGTGTGTGTGAGAGAGAGAGTGAGAGAGAGAGAGTGAGAGAGAGAGAGTGAGAGAGAGAGAGTGAGAGTGAGAGAGAGAGTGAGTGAGAGAGAGAGAGAGAGTGTGTGTGTGAGAGAGAGAGAGAGTGAGAGAGTGTGTGAGAGAGAGAGTGAGAGAGTGTGTGTGAGAGAGAGAGTGAGAGAGAGAGAGAGTGAGAGAGAGAGAGAGAGAGAGAGAGAGTGAGAGAGAGAGAGAGAGAGAGAGAGAGAGAGAGAGAGAGAGAGAGAGAGAGAGAGAGTGAGAGAGAGAGTGAGAGTGAGAGAGGAGAGACCAGTACAATTCTCTGTCACAGGAAACAAGTCAAAGGAAATATTGAAGGTCCTCACTGGGCTAGGTAGCCATCTCCTTGATCTGTTTTCTTCCAGCAATTCATGGTCCTGGGAAGCCTCAGTGAGCTAGGTAGCCAGCTCCTCGACCTGCTAAGTTCCTCTAGTACCTCAAAATCTGGAGAACCATATTGGGTTGGAAGCCTTATTTTCAACCTGCTGAGTTCCTCTAGCACATCAGAGTCCTAGAAGATCTGAGTGGCCTAGGAAACTATCTCTTCAACCTGCTGTGGTCCTCTAGCACCTCAAAATCTTCATGGACCTGAGTGGACTAGGTAGCCATCTCCTCGACATGCTGTGTTTCTCTAATGCCTCACAGTCCTGGAGGCCCTCAGTGGGGTAGGTAGCCAACTCCTTGACCGGCTGAGTTCCTCTAGCACCGCAGTGTTTTGGAGAACCCCGGTAGGGTAAGTTGCCATCTCTTCGCCTTCTGAGTTCCTCCAGCACCTCAGAGTCCTACTTCTGCAGTCTCCATTAGAGAAGTTGCTAGGATCGAGGGGTGTAGGTTGACAGTGGCACAGCAGACTGAATGGTGACCGGCCTCAGAGATTGTGAATAGCAGAGCACGTTTGATTGGCCTGCTCCTCATTCCATTTAGGTACTTCGACATTTTCAGGACCATAGGGTTTACACCAGGAGACACAGAAGCAGGATGAGGCTGTTCAGCCTATCGAGTCTGTCCTGCCATTTTATCACGGTTGGTTTATTATCTCTCTCAGCTCCATTCTCCTGCCTTCTTCCTGTAACCTTTGTCAACTAACTACCACGGCCTCACATATACTCAGCAGCTTGGTCTTCACAGCCGCCTGTAGCAATGAGTTCCACCTTCTTGTTAAAGAAATTCCTCCTCACTTCTGTTCTAAAGTGGCATCCCTCTGTTCTGAGGCAGTGCCTTCCGGTCCGGGACTCCCCCACCAAATGAAACATCTCCTCACCATCCACTCCATCTAGGCCTTTCAGTATTTGATTATTGCTTGGAAGTCCGGGAGCGTTTCATCAGACAGAGGAGAGACCAGGCAATGGCAGCATGTCGATGGCTGGTGGGGCTTCCCTGCACCACTTTCCTGGCTGCTGATTAGATTTTACAGTTGAATGCTAACTTTGCCCTGGGAGACCACGTGCATCTCTCATTCAAGAGTCACCCTTTGTAATACTGCCAAAGGGAGGCAATTAAAACCAACAATGTAATGACAGCCTGTTATAAACAACCAGTGATTTTTCAGCAGAGGATGACTCGAGGATGTTCCTTGTTCAATCCCCCACACAGCCCCTACGTCGCAGAGCTTTCAGCAGACTGCACTGAACAAGACAAGCCACAAAGCTAAAGAGGGGAGATTCTGAGAGGAGATTTGATAGAGGTATGCAAAATGATGAGGGGTTAGATAGGGTAAGTGCAAGCAGGCTTTTCCACTGAGGTTGGCTGGTACTGCAACTCGAGGTCATAGGTCGAAGGCCCAGATTTCAAAGGCTCATTTAATTTCAAAGTATTCAACTCAGAAATTCTTCTTCTCCAGGTAGCCATGAAACCAAGAAAGGTGAAAGGTGAAAAGGTTAAGGGGAACATGAGGGGAAACTTCTTCAATCAGAATGTGTAGTGAGCTGTGCAAGTGGTGGATGTGAGCTTGATTTCAAAGTTTGAGGTTTGGATAGGCAATGGATGGTAGGGGTATGGAGAGCTATGGTCCCAGTTGCTGGTCAATGGGAGTAGGCAGTTTAAATGGTTCAGCACAGACTAGATGGGCTGAAGGGCCTATTTCTGTGCTGTACTTTTCTGTGACTCGATGACTCTATTATAACCAAGTCTCCAACCAGTGAATGCAAAGTATTTACTGCTTAAGTGAACCACTACAGACTCCAACAACCTTGTAATAAAGCTCGGTTCCAGGGATAGTTTTAAGACTGTTTAAATCTCCTTGGTTTATGGCCATGTCTCCCACTGAATTAAACACCACATTAAAATGGAATGTGCAGGTAAACATACTTCCACCTCCCTCTGCTTTGACATGACCTCTCTATAATTGGATGCTGGCTCCCTCCGGGCACATTTACCGTAGATCTGCTCAAATTCCATTGGCTCAGATTTGCTGCTGCCATCCATAAAACAAGGAGCTTTTAAACCAGGTGCCTCATGAGGTTAATGCGCTGGAGACTTCGGGCTGGAGCCAGCAGCAGGGTTGCTGGAGAATTACGAGAGTGTTCCTGGGGTTTGGCACAGATATTTTTATCCTTCGAAGGTGACAGGATGCTCCCAAGGACAAAGGTGCAGACTGGTGATGCAAGCAGCGCAGGAGTGAGGTGCACACAGCAGTTGGTAGAATTAGGGATGTTCTTGCTAAAGGAACGCACCGTTCAGGCCATAGGAATGGAATTACAAAGAATGCAGGGCAGGCTCCACCTCTACTACCTCAGGAGTTTGTAGAGATTCGTCATGACACCTAAAACTTTAAGAAACTTCTATAAAGGAGTATATAGACTGGCTGCATCACTACCTGGTACGGAAACACCAATACTCTTGAACAGAAAATCCTACTAAAAATAATGGAATTGGCCCAGTACATCACAGGTAAAGCCCTCCCAACTGTCGTAAGAGAACAGCATCCACCGTCAGGGACCCCCACCACCCAGGCCATGCTCTCTTCTCACTGCCGCCATCAGGAAGAAGGTACAAGAGCCTCAGGACTCACACCACCAGGTTCAAGAACAGTTGCTACCCCTCAACCATCAGGCTCTTGAACCAAAGGGGATAACTTCACTTGCCCATCATTGAAATGTTCCTATAACCAATGGACTCAATCTGAAGGTCTCTTCATCTCATATTCTCGATACTTAATGCTATTTATTTATATTTATATTTTCCTACTTTGTTGGCTTCTCCACTCTGGTTGAACATTAAAGTTGGTCTGGCTTTTCACTGATTCAATTATAGTTACTATTCTATGGACTTGCGTATGCTCACATGAAAATAGCTGTCCGTTTTCTATACGACGACATAAATGTACTTTGATAATAAAATTTACTTTGAACTTTGAACTTTAAGGAATGGCCCATCAGAATGCCTGAAGACACAGTGTGCATTAATATTCAGGCATATCAGCTCTGGAGACTTCTCTGTTAAAAAGGTACTTCAGGTTAAACCTGAGATCCGATTAGAGTAGACTGTTGTAGATGCTTCGGGTTAGACCCAGATATTGTCCCTTCTTCCCTCTTCCGTTGGGCAGAAGATACAAAAGCTTGAAAGCTCATTCTACAAAGCTCAAGGACAGCTTCTAGTCTGCTGTCATCAGACATGAATGAACTTCTTGTATGACAAGATAGGAGCTTGACCTCACAATCTATCTCATAATGATCTTGCAGCTTATTGTCTGCCTGTACTGCACCTTCTCTGTAGCTGTTACACTTTCTTTTCCATTCCGTTATTGTTTTACCTTGTTCTACCACAATGCATTGTGTAATGACCTGTCCTATGTGAACAGTGGTGCGTGGCTATAATTAACAATAATAATATCAAATCAGTAGTAACCTGGAGACCCCACCTGTAACTCAGGTGAATTCTCATGATTCCAAAGTACCAGGTGTTTGGCTACCATACTTCCAATAAAACTTTGGTTCAGTGGCCACAACTCTTGGCCTGTGACATCTTATAGCCTTGGCTATGTACACTGAGGCCCGTAAATCCCTGATACATGTAAATGTATATGGTGAATAAACTTGATCCTTGGAAGGAGGAAAGATGACGCCAGAGAACAACATGACCAATGGCGACGTCCTTCAGATGGTCCACGACACTACTACTTTTACTTCTTTTCCTTTCAAATGTGATTCTGCTACTGTGATCTATAATCTGAGGGTGTGTTTTTGGGCTGATTGAGCGATCTGCCACTTTGCTGTCTCTGACGGTGTTCCAAAAGGTTTTGTGCGAAGTGTGCAGCCTGGAGGCAGGGCACAAGGCCATGTTCAACTCACTTCCTGCTGACTGAAATGTAAAGAGGATTGAAACCATCGAGGCGAGAGGGAAAGCAAGTGGGTGTTCAGCGCCATCTGCCAGTCGCTTGTCCACTGCTCCCAGAGGAAAGTGTCTACATTTGATTGGTCTCTCCCTCCTCCTCACTAGATGCTGCTGGAGGAAGGTGCTGAAGTCTTAGGTCTTGGACAAGGTTTAATCAATGGAGTTTGTGGATGCGACTGTAGTTTGTGCTATGATGTGCTTCTGTTTGCTCTTTTCTGTTGTTGTTTTATGTAATCTTGATCAGGGCAGACTGGCTCTGTGGCCTGTAGTCAGTGAATGACACAGTGCTGGACTGAACTGAACTGAGTGGAACTGAATATGCCCGGACCGGTTGGATGATTTGTAGTCTGGTGTTTTATATTCCGTGTTTCTCGCTCTCTTTTTTGCCATTTGCGTGATTTGATTTTTTTTTTTGTGTGTGTTGGGGGTTTGATATTTTTCTGTGAATGAGTTTCATGGTGTTTCTTTGTTTTGTGGCTGTCTGCAGGAAGACAGATCTCAGAGTTGTGTACTGCATACATACTT
Source organism: Hypanus sabinus (assembly GCF_030144855.1). Taxonomy (NCBI): domain Eukaryota; kingdom Metazoa; phylum Chordata; class Chondrichthyes; order Myliobatiformes; family Dasyatidae; genus Hypanus; species Hypanus sabinus. The sequence continues at coordinate 100,778,070 of NC_082716.1, read as the reverse complement.
CAATAATGAATGTACTTTAAATATTTGAAAGCAATAAGGCGCAAGATCAGAATGAGGCGCATAGTGAGGCCAGAAGTCCAGCTCGTTGTACAAGAGTTCTATTGAAGGATCTGATAACTGGGATAGATGCTGTCCTTCAGCCTGGTGGTGCATGCTTTCAGTCTTTAGTATCTTCTGCTTAATTGGGCCAAGATGTATTGTTCCTGATGTTTGCAATTAACCGGAATCCACAATTAAACAGCTGCTCCAATTACCCAAAGTTTCATGGAAATAGTTAGAAAGATATAAAAAAGACAAACTACCGTTTAACTGAGTAACAAATTATGTATTTAAATGAAATACAGAACAAATTAGAACACAATCAATGCTAATCCAGTACTATAAAACTGTATTATTTCCTAATAGTTATCGGCGATGGAATTCATCCAGTGGACGCTGTTGTGCTCTGCTGATTGACTGTAAATGAACAAAATCAGCTCAGACCTCATGTAGATAATTCATTGACTTCATACAATGTTTTCGATGATTGCATCCTTCAAATCTTTATTTTCATTGTAACGTTCAAGACGTTTGTCGATATCTTCAAATTCTTCATAGCTCCTAATTTGCAGAAGTAGCGAAATCATCTCATTTTCACTCCTGGTGTTTTCCGGCAATTCCAAGCCTCAATGCTTGACACCGCAGTGGGCAAAAACAGTTCTAAATTGTCTTACTGCTTATTTCTCACCAACTATCAGTAACAAAAATCACTGTTTTTTGAGCACAAAGATACATGAGTGACTGTTTAATAACTACTCGTTCTAAGCATGCAGTAGTGTCTAACGGCCACACAATGGCACACAAATGACACTAGTTAGAAACTGTTCGGCAGCAGTCTCCTGTCCCAATTAAGAAGCATAGAGTCCCAAATAACCAAAGAAATCACAGCTATTTTCTCAATTAGTTTTTGAGCTATACGAGTCGCCCCAAATAAGCGGTTTCTCCAATTAACCAATGGCCCAATTACCCACAATCCACATATTTTTTATTGTAACTTACAGCTTTAATTATTATTTTGAAGGGTCTCAGTAAAGTGGATGTGGCGAGGATGTTTCCTTATGGTGGGAGTGTCTAAGACAGTGGACACAGCCTCCGAATAGAGGGGTATCCTTTTAGAATGGAGATGAGTAGGAATTTCTTTAGCCAGAGAGTGGTGAATCTATGGAACAGGCCACTGTGGAGGCCAAGTCACTGGATATATTTAAGACAGAGGTTGATAGATCCTTGGTTAGCCAGGGCATGAAGGGATACGGGAAGATGGCTGGAGATTGGGGCTGAGAGGGAAATGGATCGGCCATGATGGAATGGTGGAGCAGACCCGATGGGCCAAATGGCCTAATCCTGCTCTTGTACCTTATGGTTTTATTATGTACTGCACTGTACTGCTGCCATAAAGCAACAAATTTTACAATGTACGCCAGTGATATTAAAACCGATTCCAATTCAGATTTTAAGTCTACTTAACCTGCACCATTGGCTGGGAGGCGGCTCCTCTGGAATATCCAGAATTCCAGGGATTTCTCTCTGCACAGACTGTGGAGTTGGCTCAATTCCAAAGAGTCACTAGGTGTGGCAAGTGTACCTCAAATAACAATGAGTAGGGGATCAGGTTGAAATATATTAATGGATTCCCATTTGCTGTGCGGAGTTCTCCAGAACATTTTCAATCTGAGTCTCAACCTGGAAAGTGTCTTGACTGTATGGAAAACATCATGTGTGGCCCAGTACCAAAGAAGGGACAACCAAAAGTCTTGAACGAATACTGTAGAGTGGCCCTGACCTCACCCATCATGAAGATCCTGGAGAGGTTGGTCCTGGCTTACCTCTGACCCCTGGTCAGATCAGCCTTCGATCCCCTGTGTTTTGCCTACCAGGAGCACATTGCAGTTGATGATCTTGTCACCTCAAGACATACAGACAAGCTGGATGGACTCAGCAGGTCGGGCAGCATCCGTTGAAAGAAGCAGTGAACGTTTCGGGTCGAGACCCTTCGTCAGGACCCTTCAGCAGGTACGTTGTCAGCTACCCGCTGAACAGAGCTACTCCCATTTAGAAGAGTAGGGCAGCACTGTGAGGAGCATGTTTTTTGATTTCTCCAGTGCCTTTAATACTACACAGCCCTCATTGCTGCAGGTTGGCACTTCCATTGTATCCTGGGTAATGGACTACCTGACTGGCAGGCCACAGTTTGTGTGGCTTCAGAGCTGTGTGTCAGACATGGCTGTAAGCAGCAGTGTGGCCCCACAGGGGACTGTATTGGCTCCCCTCCTGTTTACCATGTATACCTTGGACTTTCAGTACAACACTGAGTCGTGTCATCTGCAGAAATTCTCTGATGACTCAACAATAGTGGGGTGTATAAAGGGAGGATGGGAGGATGAACACAGGGCCCTGGTGGAGGACTTTGTCAAATGGTGCAAGCTGAACCATCTGCAGCTCAACATCAGTAAGCCGAAGGAGATGATGATGGAAGCCTCATCCTGCTGCACTGCTCTGTTACTATTGATGGTGAGAACCTACAAGTACCTGGGGTGCACCTGGATGACAGACTTGATGGAACACCAACACAGAGGCCGTGTATAAGAGGGGCCAGAGTCGCCTCTGCTTCCTGAAGAGACTGGTCTCTCCCTTACACATTCTACCAGTCTGTTGACACCAGTATAACCTTCTATGGGGTGGTGGTGTGCTGGGACAATGGCACCAACAGGTTCAATAAACTGATTAGAAACGCTGGCTCAAACTGGACACACTGGAGGCTTTAGACAAAGGACCCTCCAGAAAACCCTGGCAATTTTGGACAATGTTTCTTGCCCTCTGCATGCCACCTTGGCTGAACAGAAGAGCAATTTTAGTAATAGACTAAGACAACTGCGCTGCTCCAAAGAGCACCATATGAGGTCATTCTTACCCTTGACCATTAGGCTCTATAATGAGTCAATCTATAGCCGGGGAAGTGATGGCCCCTCCTTTTAGACTGTTTGTGGTAACTTAATTTTTATTCTTTCTATTTCTTTTCCAATATTTATATCTGTACACTTGTAATGTTACTGTGATGCTGTAATTTCCTTTGGAATCAATAAAGTATCTGTCAATCTATGAGGGGGAGAGGATGGGTGGATGAAGGGATGAGGGATGAGGGAAGGAGAGGATGAGGAAAGGGGATGAGAGGATGAGAATGAGGGAGGAGGGATAGGGGAGGGATGAAGGGTTGAGGAATGAGGGGATGAGAGGGAGGATATGAGAGGATGAGGGATGACGAATGAATGGTTGAAAGATGAGGGGATGAGGGATGAAGGGAGGGGATGACAGAGATGAAGGGATGAGGGATAAGGGAATAAAGGGATCAGGGATGAGGAATGAAGGGTTGAAAGATGAAGGGATGAGGGGATAAGGGATGAAGGAAGAGGGGATGAGGGGGATGAAGGGATGAGGGTGCGGGGTCTATCCGACTGCCAACAATACACAGGGACACAATCTAAAGAGGATTAATATTACCTCGAGGTAATGAATGGCTAACGCCAACGCTTTACATTAATGAATCTACCTGTTGTTAATGGGTCCCAAACTCTTTGTTCCATTAGAGCTAATAAAAAGCCTTTGAAAAGGAGGAAGGAAGACAGCAGAAAGGAAATTATAGACGAGTTAGTCTGACCTCAGTGGTTGGGAAGATGTTAGAGTCAATTGTTAAGGACGAGTTGATGGAGTACTTGGTAACACAGGACAAGATAGGATAAAGTCAGCATGGTTTTCTTAAGGGAAAATCCTGCCTGATGAACCTGTTGGAATTCTTTGAGGAGATTACAAGTAGGATAGATAAAGGGGATGCAGTGGATATTGTATATTTAGACTTTCAGAAGGCCTTTAACAAGGTGCCACACATGAGGCTTCTTACCAAGTTAAGAGCCCATGGTACTACAGGAAAGTTACTGGCATGGTTTGAGAATTGGTAGGAGGCAGTGAGTGGGAATAAAAGGATCCTTGTCTGGTTGGCTACCAGTAACTAGTGGTGTTCCACAGGGGTGGTTTTGGAAATACTTCTTTTTATGCTGTATATAAATGATTTAGATGATGGAATAGGTGGCTTTGTTGCCAACTTTGCAAATGATATGAAAACTGGTGGAGGGGCAGGTAGTGTTAAGGAAACAGATAGGATGCAGAAGGACTTAGACAGTACAGGAGAATGGGCAAGAAACTGGCAAATGAAATACAATGTTGGAAAATGCATGGTCATGCACTTTGGTAGTAGAAATAAATGTGCAGACGATTTTCTAAATGGGGTGAAAATCCAAAAATCTGAGAAGTAAAGGGATTTGGGAGTCATCGTGCAGAACACTCTAAAGGTTAAATTGCAGGTTGAGTCTGTGGTGAGGAAGGCAAATGCAATGTTAGCATTCATTTCAAGAGTCTAGAATACAAGAGCAGGGATGTGATGCTGAGGCTTTATAAGGCACTGGTGAGGCCTCATCCTGAGTATCTTGTACAGTTTTGGGCTTCTCAACTTAGAAAAAGATGTGCTGGCATTGGAGAGGGTGTAGAGGAGGTTCACAAGGATGGTTCCAGGAATGAAAGGGTTATCATACGAGGAACATTTGGTGGTTCTAGGTCTGTACTTGCTGGAATTTAGAGCGGGGGATCTTATTGGAACTTTTCGACTGTTGAAATGCCTAGACAGAGTAGATGTGGAAAGGATGTTTCCCATGGTGGGGGATTCTAGGACAAGAGGGCACAGCCTCAGGATATAAGGGGATCCAATCAAAACAGAGATGTGGAGAAATTTCTTTAGCCAGAGGGTATGGAATTTGTTGCCATGTGCAGCTGTGGAGGCCATGTCATTGAGTGTACTTAAAGCAGAGATTGATAGGTTCTTGAATGGACATGACATCAAAGGTTATGTGAGAAGGCTGTGAAATGGGGTTGAGGAGGAGAAAAAAACTCGATGGGCCAAATGGCCTAATTCTGTTCCTATGTCTTACGGTCTTATGGTCTAAAATATCCTATCACTTGTTCATTCGACCTGACCATCTCGTTTAATACAGAGCACATCCATCAGATTGTCTGG